>NC_135634.1:16215769-16517980 GCF_053574225.1 Canis aureus
TTCTTTTTAATGAGGTCTTTGGTTTTAATCAAGGTAAACTCTGGCTTCAGAGTTTGGAAGTTTTCCTTCCATTTGTATTTTTTTGAACAGTTTAAAAACAATAGGTATTAACTCTTATTTAAATATCTGATAGAATTCCTTTGGGAAGCCGTCTGGCCCTGGACTTTCGTTTTTTGGGAGATTTTTGATTATTGATTTCAATTTCTTTGCTGGTTATGGGTCTGCTCAAATTTTCTATTTCTTTTGCAGTTTTGGTAGTTTGTACGTTTCTAGGAATTTGTCCGTTTCTTCTAGATTGCTGAGTTTGTTGGCACATAATTTTTCATAATATTCTCATAATTGTTTCTATTTCTGTGGTGTTGGTTCTCATCTCTCCTCTTTCATTTGTGGTTTTATTTATTTGGGCCCTTTCTCTTTGCTTTTGATAAGTCTGGCTAAGGGTTTATCAATTTTATTAATTCCTCCAAAGAACCAGCTCTTAGTTTCATTGATCTGTTTTTTTGTTTGTTTCTTTCTATATCATTTCTCTCTGCTTTAATCTTTATTATTTCCCTTCTTCTGTATTTAGGCTTTATTTGCTGTTGTTTGCTACTTCCTTTACACTAAAGTTAGGATGTGTGAGATTTTTCTTGCTTCTTGAGGAAGGCCTGTATTGCAATTTACTTCCCTTTTAGAACTGTGTTTGCTGTATCCCAAAGGTTCTGGACTGTCATTTTTTTTTTTTTTTAATTTTTATTTATTTACGAGAGACAAGAGAGAGCGAGCGGCAGAGACATAGGCAGAGAGAGGCAGTCTCCATGCAGGAGCCTGACGTGGGACTTGATCCCAGGACTCTAGGATCACACCCTGGGCCAAAGGCAGGCACTCAACCGCTGAGCCACCCAGGCATCCCTGGACTGTCATGTTTTAATTTTCATTTGCTTTTGTGTATTTTTAAATTTCTCCTTTAATTTTCTGGGTAATCTATTCATTCTTTAGTGGGATGTTCTTTAGTCCCATTTGTGATCTTTCCAAATTTTTTCTTGTGGTTGACTTCAGGTTTCATAGCATTGTGGTCTGAAAATATGCATGGGATGATCTCAGTCTTTTTCTACTGGTTGCAGCCTGATTTGTGACCTAGTATGTGATTTGTTCTGGAGAATGTTGCATATGCACTCAAAAAGAATGTGCATTCTGTTGCTATAGGATGAAATGCTTTGAATACATCTGTTAAGTCCCATCTGGTCTAGCATGTCATTCATAGCCACTGTTTTCTTGTTGATTTTCTGCTTAGATGATCTGTCCATTGATACAAGTGAGGTCTTAAAGTCCTCTTACTGTCATTGTATTATTATCAGCGAGTTCCTTTATGTTTGTTATTAATTGATTTATGTGTTTGGGTGCTTCCAAGTTGAGGGCATAAATATATACAGTTGTTAGATCCTCTTGATGGATAGACCCCTTAATTATGATATAATGCTCTTCTTCATCTTTTGTTACAGTCTTTAGTTTAAAATCTAGTTTATCTGATAAAAGTATCTACTTTGGCTATCTTTTGGCAGCCATTAGTGAGGTAGGTGTTTCTCTACCCCCTCACTTTCAGTCTGTAGGTGTCTTTAGGTTTAAAATGAGTCTCTTACAGGCAGCATATAGATGGGTCTTGTTTTTTGGTCCATGCTGGTACCCTGGGTCTTTTGATGGGAGCATTTACTTCATTTATATTCAGAGCGATTATTGACAGTAATTAATTTAGTGCCATTGTATTATTGGTAAAGTTGTTTCTGGAGATTTTCTCTGTTCCTTTCTAGTCTTTGTTGCTTTTGGTCTTTCTTTCCCACTTGAAGAGTCCCCTTTAATATTTCTTGCAGGGCTGGTTTAGTAGTCATGAACTTGTTTAGTTTTTGTTTGTCTAGGAAACTCTTCCTCTCTCCTATTCTGAATGAGAGCTGGATAGAGAATTCTGGGCTGCGTGTTTTTGCCATTCAGCAAATTGAATATACCACTGTCTTCTGGCCTGCCAGGTTTTTGGGGAGAGATCTGTGGTAAACCTGATCTGTTTCGCCTTATAAGTTAAGGACTTTTTTCCTCTTCTTTTAGGATTCTTTCTTTGTTTTGTGA
Organism: Canis aureus; assembly: GCF_053574225.1. Classification (NCBI taxonomy): domain Eukaryota; kingdom Metazoa; phylum Chordata; class Mammalia; order Carnivora; family Canidae; genus Canis; species Canis aureus. The sequence continues at coordinate 16,217,867 of NC_135634.1, forward strand.
ATTTGATTAGGATTTTAATAATGACAGTAAATTGGAGCAATTTAAGTTCACATTTCAGAATAGGCATCAGTGGTTCACAGAAGGTTAGTTTGAAAACTTTTTTGCAAGGTTAATACCTTGGGACAGTAAAGATGGGAAGAGTGTGGTTATTGTGTTGTTGGGGTGACAGAGGTGAATGGAATATTTTTCTTTCTTTCTTCTTTTCTTAAGATTTTATTTATTTATTCATGAGAGTCAGGGAGAGAGAGAGGCAGAGATATAGGCAGAGGGAGAAGCAGGCTCTTCACAAGGAGCTTGATGCAGGACTTGATCCCAGATCCTGGGATCACACCCTGAGCTGAAGGTAGATGCTCAACCGCTGAACCACCCAGGCATCCCAAGAATACATTTTCAATGAAGATTTAGTTGGTGGTAATGGGAGTCGGGGCTCATCAGTTCATAAGTGAGTGAGTGAGGGCTGTGGGGATACAGGGCAATGGTCTGAGTGAGATCTTTGTACACCTTACAGTTAGGTAGCAAGCAGCTGATAGTCCTCCCAGGGTGTGTACTGTGTGTGCTGTGTGCGAGCCAGCTCAATATAATCTTGTTCTGTGGATACTGTAGTAGAATTCAGCCCTTGTAGGTTTAATTAATAGGAATCTTAGAAATACCTAGACCTAAATACCACTACCTTTCCGGATGTTTGTGGAAACAGGTCCACAGATATTTTACTGACTTGCCCAAAGTCATGTGCAAATTGGCACATTTATTGCCTCTTCTCAGAGTCAGTTTGAAAGCTATCCCTTGAGAAACAAGTATACTATCTTGTTTTTTGTTCAGCTGGAAACTGATAGTTGGGGTCTGAGACTTAGGATTTTATGTTCCATTTTCTTCATAACTGCTCCCTAAAATGCACATAAATCACAAATAGATACTCAAATGAAAACAAGATCCAACCTCGAAAGTCCTATCATTTTATAGGTAACATTGTGTTTTGCTACCCATTTAATTCTTTCTTCTGTCTTTTATATTATAAAGTCCTAATGTAAGTAAAATTGCTAATTTTTAGGAATTCTTTTAGACTAAATGCGATAGGGATTGGTCTTAAAAATCTTTTGAGAGATAGGCAGATGTATAAATAGCAGTTTGTAGCTGATGATGTAGATAAGGGCGTGGTTCAAAATTTCTTGTTCCAGGTTCAATAGCAGATGGGCTAGGACTCCTCAGCCTTTCAGTGTGCACTGGGTCAACTAACACCATACCATATCTCAAAACTAGCTCTCCACTTCTGCTCTGTCCCCTCACTCAGTCTTCTGTTGTCTCAGGGCCTGTGGGCACTGTGTCCCTTTCCTGTCTGGTAAAGGTTTTGCTGTTGGCATTGCCGTAGGATCAGTATAAGTTCTCCTCACTTCTTATCTGTCTTCACTGCTCCCTCCCCTCATTTAGGGTGAATAATACAAGGTGAATATAACCATTTGATTTGGTTTGATCTAAGTCAGAGCTCATCCAGGCAGTTGCCTTACTAAATTTAATCAAGGCCCAGAATAAGCAAGAAATATTTTCTTGAGTTCATTTCAAGTTTGATGATGATGGCATTGGCTTTAAGAGTTGGACTCTTATTTCAGAGTCTGGTGCTCCCTTCAAATGAACCAGCGCCCAACATGTTGTTGGTAGGCATGCCAAAGTGATAGGGCTTGTGAGACTGTGAGGATGTTTTTGCAGTTGCCAATGGGCGTGATTTTGCAGTTTGCTCTTTTCTTTCTATGTTGCGGAGGTGCGACCACTCATCCACCAAACAAATAACATTACTATCTTCTTTATGAGAAAGGAATGAGTCAGTTCTGACTGTGCAGACGCTTTCGGCTCTAGTACAGGGGAAAGACAGGTTCATCTCTCAACTTCTCAAGAATGCAGAATACTAGTGGGTACATTAAGACTGGTACATTTTTCCTAAGAGAAAGTTATCTTGGTTAGGAAGTGATAAATCGAAGTCTGTGTTTAGTCACTGCTTTGAGAATAAAGTACCTGTCCCAGAAAGAGAACAGTCTGCGCAGCTCTCGGAAATGGAATAATTTCTTTTGAATAAAGGCTTTGGGTAGATCATAAATAAGAGAGTTATAAATAGTCTCAGGATTTGTATTTGGAACTAGGAGATAGCAAGTCAAAAATCACATTTTAGGTGTATGATCAGAGAAAGACTCACAAGCTCTCAACCATATTCTCGATGCCTATGACAATTACTTGCAGTCATATCCCCACTGCATTTAAAGGTAATGATGCCAATAGTGAGTTTCTGTTACTTAAATACAATTACTTTTTAAATGTTATGGGTAAATTCAAAGATGGGTGGTGGATTACTGTATTATTAAATTTTTTTTGATATATTTCTTGATTAGGAACTAATTCAGAATGCAGAAGATGCGGGGGCCACGGAAGTTAAATTTTTATACGATGAAACTCAGTATGGAACGGAGACTCTTTGGTCAAAAGATATGGCACAATATCAGGGTAAGAGTCAATAATTAAGGACAAGTTTCATTTTTTGTGTTAACAGGTGATTTTTAGTGATTTACAGTACTCTGATACAGTCCGACTGCCATTTACTTGTCCCGCACTTCTTGGCATACTTAGTTCCACTTTTTCAGATGCATTTCTCTGCTTTTGATGGGTAGGAGTCCAAGTCAGTATCTTTAGAGAACAAAGTAAAAATCTTGAAACTCAAAGTAACAATGTAAATGCATGGGCCTCTCATTCTATTCAGTGAACTTGTGAGTTATATCATTAGGAGGACAGAAGGACACCCTTTCCACAAATATGCCACTTCTCTACATTTAGAAGGAAGTATTCTTTTCTACTTTTACGGTACCCTTGAGCTGTTTTGATGTGGGGTGGGAAGAAGGATTGAAGGAGATGAGGGAATAAGGATGATGAAAGGAAAGACAGTAAGAACCATGACCAGTAAACTGCTGGTTCCTTAGTCCTACTCTGACGTGCTGTGTTCAAAAAAATGTCTGTAACTGAGTGCAATGTAAAAGTCAATAGGATGATACACACGATACATACGACTACATGTGATTATATATAAGAGAATGACTACATATGATAGAAGATCATTGAAAATAAGGATTGGTTCAGATGTTCCTGAATAATACTTGTAAAGAGGTGTAAGTCATATATTTTTGAAAAGATGTTTTATGATTTAGGAGAGTAATCAACATTAATTGTTAAATACTTAAACGTTATCTATTTAACATTATAGCTGATACATTCATTCTTTAGTCAGATTTGTGATAGCCAAGTCACACTTGTTTGTTGTGTGAAGACAGGTTAGGTGAAGACAGACCTAATGCACCAGGAGGCTGCATTGTAGCCCTGACCCCTCCTGTCTTGGTGATGGGGGCAGGCTGTCTCTCTGCCATCGTTCAGTTTTATAATGAGAGGAGTACTAAGCCAGGAGTCCTGGTTCTAGGCTTCCCTGATTTATTGTAACCATCGTTGAAAGATACCAGGTGTGGATAGGAGGATCCTGGTCCTGCACAGGCCCTCCACAAGGCATGTCTCCACTGGGCACCGATTTACCTGCCCTCACTCTGATCCTCATATTTACTTATCATGATTAAATGGGTGGCCTGGCCCCCGCTTAATTTCAGTCTGCTCTCCTATACATGGTAATAAGAATAAAATCTGCCTCCAAGTTATTTTTTGGATAAATGAGCTCATTTGTGTGATACTTTTATGTTTGGTGTCACACTGATATTATGTGTATACCATAGAGTCATAAAGGTGACAGTGTGAGGAGATCCTAGAAATGTTTTGCATCAAACTCCTTCCTAAAGTCTATGATTTTTTGTTTCTAGCCTTGACTTCACTTCTTTTTTTTAAAAAAATATTTTAAACAAGATTATTTAACTGAATTTGTGAATAAGTGCAGTTGACCCTGGAAAATTGTAGGGGTAAGGGGTGCCAACCCCCGTGCAGTCAAAAATCTATGTGTAACTTCTGATTCCCCTAAAACTTAACTACCAACAGCCTACTGTTGACCAGAAGCATCTTATCCATAACATAGTAACCCGTAGTTTGTATACTATATGTATTATATACTATATTCTTACAATATGCTAAACTAGAGGAAAGAAAATGCAAAAAAAAATCATTAAAGAGAAAGAAAACACATTTATAACACTTATCAAAGAAAATTGTTGTGTAATCCACGCAATTCAAACCCGTGTTCAAGGGTTGGCTGTATTTAGAGAGAGTCTCTTCAAAGTATTTTCAGATGAACTGATTTAAAATGAACCTGGACACATAAAAGTAGTGAGAAATGATCTTTTATAGCTTTATGTAACATGAGGACCCTATACGCTCTTGCATATTTGAGATTGTCCTTCTCTTACGTTCAGATGTCAGTGTTCAGATGTCAGTGTTGTGTTAGCTGGTATCATCTTAGATCTTAGTTTTGTTTCCCTTTATTGATACTTAGTTATGCAGAAGAGAACTTTTCAGTTCACCTTGTTTTTGTTCTTTTTTATATAATCAGATGACAAAAGGCTCAGTCTGTCAAATTGAAATGCATAGGAATGAGGAGATCGCACCCATTTTCACACAATAAGGATTTCAGAGATGTGGTTAATGAAGAGACATAGTGAAGGAAGTGTGGAGAAGTCTTGGACTCCCAGCACCTCCCCTAGGTCCATTCATGCTGTGTGGGACACAGCTGGGCCTACAGTTAGCAGAGGTGGACTCTGAGTGATGCATGCAGGCCTTCTCCTGCACAAAAGGAGCTGTTTTAATCATAAAAAAGTTCATGTTTTTCTCTGATAATTAAATAGCTTGTGACTTTTTCAGGGAGTTCTGTCTCATAAATCTATAAATTCCAGGTTTACTTAAAATAAGGAGGTTCTGTAAGTACCCACTAGGCTCCCCTGCTAGCAGGTAGTGTTAGTGTGTTTGCCCAGAGATCTGTCATAAGCATTTATACAAGGAGATTTGGCTGGGTTCTCTCTCTCTCCCTATTCCCTTTTAAAAGGAGAAAGTAGATTGCGGGCCTGCTGCTAACCTTTCCTTCCTTCCTACATAACTTTTGTTTGAGAAAATTTTCTGAAGAGATTTATTTTGTTACTTCACTCTCAGAATCCAGAGGCACCCTTTCAATCAGGGTGGATTAGGATATTTTGGAATTGATCTGCAAGGTGGAGGTGGAGATTCAGTGAGATTCAAGATTAAATCTCCAGGATGAGTATGATTCCAGGATGAGTATAATCAGATAATTCCATGATTAAAATCGTGGACTAAGAACTGGATTATACCTGCTAGACGCAGGAGCCAGTGAACAGCGAAGCATCTAGCTGACTCGCCCAGTTGTCTGCTGGTTGAGGTGGGCTCGTCGGAGCGCCACCTGGTTCAGACACTGACTAGCCCCTGTGTAAGGCATGCTCCAGAAGCCAGTGTACAGGGCAGTTCCATGATAGTTCCTGGCAGTTCCGGGTGACGGGTGGTTGTCACCTGTCTCCTTCCTGCTAGGAGCTCACTGACGGTGTTGGACGGGAGACGGTTTTGGTGCGTCAGTAAGGCTTGGAGAAGGAGGATGTGAGGAGGAAATTCTTATTTATGAGAAGTACTACTTTGTTTGAATTTGTAAGAACCTGCATCTATTGTTTTGTAATTTGACAAATGTTTTGTAAAAGCAGCTGGGCAGCAAAGGGTTTTCGGGTTGACAGTGGGAAGGAAGGGAGGTCTTCCTTCAGGCGGGTAGCTCTGCTCTGCTCCTGGCAATGTTAGTGGCGTGTTCGCTGCTGGATTTCTGATTCCCTTCCGTAGCCCTTCCAGTTACACAGGTTCTCTCCAGATTCTGGTCTCGGTGTTCGGCGTTGTGAGTTTCTGTGGTTCCCGTTTCTGTGTCTTCATAGGTATTTTTAGTGGAGGTTTGGAGTTGGCAGGACCAGACACTGTTCACCAGATGCCACTCTCGACTGGCTGTCGTTGGCTATCATTGGCTAATAGGATACTTACTGTATTAAGATTCCTGTAGTAATATCTTGCTAATTGTAAGTACTCACCGCGTTGGGTACCACCCATGACTCCAACAGGAACAGGATCTGACCGTTCAGGCGTTGACTCTGTGCTAGGTGTTGTGCTTGGCCCTCCTTTGTACTGTGTCATTTGAGCTCCCACACTTCTTCGCAACGCAGTACTGTTCTCCTTACTTTATAGATGAGCAGACGAGGAGACTGAGCCTTCAAGACTTCCTTTCGCCTGAAGTGATGCAGGTGGTAACGGTAGAGCTGGGTCTGAAATCCAGCGTCTGTTTCAGCTACCACATGCTCCTCCTCGGAAAGGCCTCGCAGTCTGGGCGACTCTCCTGTCCATTCTTACACTATTTGACACACAGCACCAGGCCATTTTTGTAAAACAGGCAGGGGCCAGTGTCCCCGTATCTGAGCTCGAATTTATAGGCGAGTGAAGAGAAGCTTCTGGGGGAGCTGGGAGGGCTCTCTTTGTTCATGTGGGTGAGAGTTCCACAGGTTTCTTCACTTTGTAAGAATTCATCGAGCTGTACACTTAGGATCTTTGCACTTCATTGTATGTTATATTTCAGTAACTCTTTAAAAGAACAGTGTTTTAAATATGATGAATTACTATAATTAAACATATTCAAAGAATGTTAGAGATTCTGAAGTTTCAAAAGGGTGTTTTAAAAGTATTTTGAATTATCAATTCACATTTTAAATTCAAATATTTTGAGTTTTAATGATGACTTTTTAAAGGAATGTTTTGGAGACAGGGTAGTATTATTCCAAAGTGCTGATTTTAAAATCTGTCACATTAATGATTGTTTTAGTTATACAGGTAATGGCTTGTACAGAAAAAATCCAGAGGCTGACAAAAACAAGTTGATTGTTTATTATTATTATTCAGGATTATTTTTCTCCATATGAAATAATACATTAATAAGGTTTTTTAAAATAGCAAGTCTCCTTAGTACATTTATAGGTTATTCCATTTACAAAAAAAAATTAAATATGCCATTTAGGAATAAATTTTGTATAGTAATAGTATACTGTGATTAATTTCCTTGTTTGCTCTGTGGTTTGGATGTCTAAGGATCATAGCATCCTTAATTTTTCCTTTTTGGAGTTTTGGCCAGCAATATTTTTTTCTTTCTGCTAGCGATTTTTACCATTAAGTTTGTGTTTTTATTTTTATTATGAAAATTGGAATTATAGTGTAAAATCCGGTAATTCTATTCACTTCTCTTATCTTCTACGGAATAAGCAGTTTTATGTAGGGGAAGCTCTTGAAAGAGGACTGAATGCCATGGCTTACTTCTTTCTGAATACCTGCGTGTGTATTTTACTTTTAAAAATTTTTTATTATGTTTCTATGCATGTGCATTTTAACACCCAGGGCCAGCTCTGTATGTATACAACAATGCAGTTTTCACTCCAGAGGACTGGCATGGCATTCAGGAAATAGCAAGAAGTAGGAAAAAGGACGACCCCCTGAAGGTTGGAAGATTTGGAATTGGATTTAATTCTGTCTATCATATAACAGGTATAGTATTTGGTTTTTCAGTCATGGTTGTGAAAATTATTTTAACCTGTCTTTTGTAATTTATTTGGTTAACTTTGGAGATGATACTGTTTTAAAAGGCATCTTTTTCAAATTCTCTGGCAGCAGCAAGGAGTATGCCAGTGAAATACCAATGTGTTTTGAGTTTTCTAAAGTTGCCATGGTCAGCATACCAAAGTTTCCTCATGTGATGCTAAAAGTTAATGTCATGATCTGGTGGGCTCAGTGTAATAGTATATATTAATCCATTTTATATGAGATTTGAAACGTAGCTCTTGAAATGCCTACACAAATTGTTTCTGCTCTAAAAAATTTTACACTGAATATCTTTGAGTCAGACAAACTGATTTTCACAGATTTTCTTGTACATATCTTTAAATACTAGGAGATTAAAGAGAAAGTATAATGCTCAGTAGTATTGAATAACAAAGTGAAGATCTTTGATTCTGGTTTCTCAACAATTTCCTCATAAAAATTTTGCTCTTTTTAAACTTTTGAGTATTGTAAAGATTACTTTTAAATCATGCTTGTTTCTAGAAAGAATATGAGGAGTCTGGTTCAGAGTTACATAAGAAGTGCTTGAAACTCTTCCTGTAGATATCTCTAAGATGGCTATTCTTCCAGAGTCAAAGCAACCAGTATTTACCATAGTTTGTGATAAAAAGTTTTTTGTGGAATTGGCACTTGGCTGTGGTTTAGTTTCAAACTCTGCATTTTGAACTTGCAAAAGAGAGACTGAGCTAGCTGGCAGAGCTATAGCTATAGCTTGGGTGACCATATAGTTTATTGTTCAAACTGGGACACCTGTCAGAGTGGAAGAGGGTGGATGGTATCATTCCCTAACAGCTGACCTGAATTGGGGCTGTCCTTGGCAAGTGGGACATTGAGTCACCCCCATTATAAGGTTGGTTTTAGTAAGCCTATATTTTTATTGCATTTACATTATTATAGTATATTGTATAACACAAATATATTAAATTTATGTCACAATTATACATGAACGTTAACGTTGATGTGTTCAACCATTTTCGAGTTACCCCTCAGGTGTGTGACATGTGGAAGTTTTAAAATTTTATAGGGGCATGCTTGTGAGTTGCCTAAACGTGGAGACTGTTGTGCAGGAATGATTTTGTAGTCAGAGAGTCTAGCTGACTGTGAACGTCTGCATATCTCTGGATGTTCCTTGCTTGAGAATGAGCATGTTGATGTCGGACAGTATTAACTGGAGTGCTGTTCTATAATCTGAGAATTTGCAAAGGTCATGCGTTATGCTTTACAACCATCAGGAGTCTCTGACATAATTTCAGTGAAAATTATTTTAATAATTTTGGAGTGCAGACACGATGTAAAGGGAGTGTAGCCCAGAGTGCCATCCCACCACATTGTTGATCGATTGAGTGGCTGGGTTGGTGGATGTCACATTTCCTACTTAAAATATCTGAAATTTTAGGGGTCCGTGGTTGTGACGGCTCTGCCTTATGTGGATAACCTTAAATATTAAAGGTGCTAAAGGTGCATGAAGCTTTGATGCTAAAGTCAGCATGTGAGGCAAAACCTGTCAAAACTTATAAGGACTTGAAGTCCTTATGAAGGCACCATGGTGAAGAATTTCTCTAAGTAGAGAGCACCTGACACATCTAGTTTCTCTGCCAGTGTCTCCGTATTCTGTCTGTGGTTGAGAAATAAGCGAAATAGTTGCTCTTGGCTTTAGGAGCCATACTATACAAAAAATGTGTCTTGAGCAGCACTGGGTTTAGGTTCTGCATGGTGAGGTGTGCTCAGTGTGAGAAGCACAGGGGTGGAGGCCACCTGGGGGGCTTGTGAACACTCACTCCAGGGCCTTTGCTAACTGAGTTACATGGTGGGCAGAGTCACCTGTGCTGTGATTTCTCTCCCCCTCTTTTCAGAGAATCTGAGTAAAATTTTTATTTTGAGCATAGGATGCAACTCTTTTGTATAGTTGTGTTCAGGTGGCTGTGGAGGCTGAGTACAAATATACAGATACCCTTTACATATTTAATAGTTTAGTAGGTATTTCACAGTAATCATTTCAGGTTTCTCTGCCTGGTACTGACTGATTCAAAAGCGAAATTACTATATTTCATATGCAGAGAATTACATTTCTGAAGCTAAATTTAGTTTGTTATTAGATAAATCTGTGTTAAAGTCACTTTATGGTTTATGCTTTTCCACATATGATATCTTGATAGTAGCTATGCATCATAGTTACAGCTGTCCATTAAATTTCAGCATCAATCATGACTGTTGAATTTTTCTTTACAGATGTTCCTTGTATCTTTAGTGGTGATCAGATTGGGATGCTAGATCCTCATCAAACGCTTTTTGGTCCACATGAATCAGGCCAATGTTGGAATCTCAAAGATGACAGCAAAGAAATTAGTGAACTTTCGGACCAGTTTGCGCCATTTATTGGCATTTTTGGAAGCACCAAGGAAACGTTTGTAAATGCCAATTTTCCAGGAACGTTTTTCCGTTTCCCTCTTCGCCTACAGCCCTCCCAGCTTAGTAGTAACCTCTACAATAAGCAGAAGGTTCTTGAGTTGTTTGACTCCTTCAGGGCAGATGCAGACACAGTGCTGCTCTTCCTGAAGAGTGTGCAGGATGTCTCCTTACATGTCCGAGAGGCCGATGGAACTGAGAAACTGGTGTTTAGGGTGACTGCTAGTGAAAATAAGGCCCTGAAACATGAGCGGCCCAATTCTGTAAAGATCCTGGAAACTGCAATAAGTAACTATTGTAGAAAGATTCCAAGCAATAGCATCACCTGTGTCACATATCACATAAACATAGTTTTAGAAGATGAGAGCACTAAGGACGCGCAGAAAACATCGTGGCTGGTCTGTAACAGTGTGGGCGGGCGAGGGATTAGCGGTAAACTTGATTCTCTAGCTGATGAACTGAAGTTTGTCCCAATCATTGGAATAGCCATGTCTTTATCGAGAGATGATGAAGAAAAAGGAGCAACAGCTGATTTCTCAGGAAAAGCCTTCTGTTTTCTGCCTTTGCCGCCAGGTGAGGAGAGCAAAACAGGCCTTCCCGTTCATATCAGTGGGTTCTTTGGCCTGACTGACAATCGCAGAAGCATCAAGTGGCGAGAGCTGGACCAGTGGAGAGACCCTGCAGCCCTGTGGAATGAGTTTCTTGTCATGACTGTTGTCCCTAAAGCCTATGCGACTCTCATCTTAGATTCCATAAAACGTCTGGAGACCGAAAGGAGCTCCGATTTTCCCTTGTCAGTTGACCTCATCTATAAGCTTTGGCCTGATGTGAGCAAGGTCAGGGTGCACTGGCAGCCGGTGTTAGAGCCTCTGTTTAACGAGCTGTTCCAGAACGCAGTCATGTATTCCCTTAGCAACCAGTGGGTCAAGTTGGAGCAGGCTTACTTCTCGGAACTGGACGAAAGTTGGGAATGCACGAAAAGTGTGCTCAGCTACCTCCAGAGCTCAGGGAAGCATATTGTCAAGGTTCCCGCCAACCTCGCTGCTGCCGTTCAGCTCGCTGCCTCCAGTGCCAAACCTGTGAGGAAGGTGACTCCCGCCTGGGTGCGGCAGGTTTTGAGGAAGTCTGCGCACCCCGGTGGTGCCCAAGACAAGCTTCACCTTCTGGAATTCGTGCTTTCTGACCAGGCCTATAGTGAACTTCTGGGCTTAGAGCTGCTGCCTTTACAAAATGGAAATTTTGTGCCCTTCTCCTCATCCGTATCAGATCAAGATGTTATTTATATTACCTCAGAAGACTATCCAAGGTAGAGCTCATGCTTCTGCAGTGCTCGTTCCCTTGAGGGCCCCTCCCCGCTTCCTCTCTCCCCCTCCCTCCCTCTCCTTTATTGTGAAATCCATTGTTCATCCATGTAGATGTTGTAGTCAGGAAGACTTTTGCAGAAATCCTTTGTTAAACTATGGTAAGGCACATTTTTACATCCTAAAGTGAAAAAGCATTGAAATGTTGGTCAGCCAGAAACGTACTGAACAGGTGTTTCTCTTGGAAATCTCAGTAACAGGACCCTGAAAACAATGGTTATAAAGTACTAATGATAACGAAGTAAGATGTGTCTATAATGAATTATTTTGATGACATTTAATGAGGATAGTACATTAATTTAACTGAGGATGTGTATGTCATCTCAGAAAATAAAGGTGATTTTATCTAAGATGTTTAGACTACTTGGACTTGGATATGGTGCATGAGGCCACCATATTTTAAAGTGAAGCCTAAGTAATATTCAATCAAAAAAGTATTATAGTGTGATTTGGTATGTGCATTATAATTCTATGTAAAATAGAACATTTAACTGACTTGAAATTACAAAATTGAATTACTTTACCTTAGAATCGTTAGAAGGTTATAATTGCTGTGTTCCTTTCACTTTTTAGGTCCCTTTTCCCAGGTCTTGAAGGAAGGTTCATTTTGGATAGCTTGAAGCCTCACCTCATCGCTGCTTTAAAGGAAGCTGCCCAAACCCGAGGTATTATAGTTGTTCTGTTGTTTTTTTAAATAAACCTATTGCTAAAAATATTAAGTTTTTATAATTTTTCTTTGAAGTTGAGCCAATATGAAATTGCCAAGAGTTTTCCATTCTAGACCTGTAAGTTAGCAATTTCAGTTGGTTCAATCTAACGTAATTGTTAGATTTTAAGGCATTTCAGTACTAGATTCTAAAAGAGTCCAAAAGTCGGGTATTGTATTTCAGAACCTCTTCTGTCATGGGAGGGTGGTGTACACATATGGTAATTTCTTACACAACTTTTAATGCTTTCCCATTTCCTTTCTCACATGCACACCTAAGTCTCCCATTTTGTAGCCCGGATAGTAGTAGCACAGATGTTGTTGATTGGGTTGCATAGAGACGAAGAGGAAAGTTTGATTCCAGGTCAGAAGCTCATGTGTGTGGGGAGCTTTGGTCTTGCACCTGCCAGCTTTGTGTCACCCGTACCACCCTGTCCTCAGAGTTCTTGTGACCATGCTGGGTCGGCTCCAGGTCTGCACTGCCTCCAGCTGCAGACACATGAAAGTGTCAGGAAAGGGGACTCTTGAGGTCTTGGCAAAGGATGTCCTTTATTGAGAATTCTTTTTAGGGAGAGACAGAGTGATTTGGGAGAAAAAAATCACCATGGTTCTCAGTTTAATAGTATCTTTCAACTTTTGTGAGCATCCTTGCCCTTATTAAACCATTGCTTGAGCTCTTTCTTTCTAAGTCAGATATTGCCCTGAAAAATTCTGGGTTTGTCCCATTGTTTAAGGTTAGAAAGCACATTTTTTGTGGCATTGTCTTTTATTGCATCTGCTCTTTTCTTCTGAAGGAAAATGACTAAAGGAAAGTTGCTGGTCATTGTACATCTTGACTCATTTAAATAAAAGTGAAAGGAGTTGGGATGGGGGAAGCGAGCTAAGGATGAGCCCAGGCGAGACCCAAGGAAGAGGAATCTGCAGTGCTGTTACCATAAGGATCTATAACTGTGAGCAAGGAATTGGATGTGGATCTTTCCACTATCCAGATTATTCACTGAATTGGGAATGGTCATCTTCAAAGCCTTTGAGGGAGTCTAAACTTGGATTCCTATAACCCTACTGTTCTTTTCTCCAAAGTTTTAGAAATCCTTATTTTTCAGAATCTGTATGACAGTCTCTTTTAAAAACTGCACATTGCAATATAATGTACATACAGAAGAGTACATGTCATAAATGTAGGTTCAGTGCACTTAAGATTTTATTTATTCATGAAAGACACAGAGAGGCAGAGACACAGGCAGAGGGAAAGCAGGCTCCCTGCAAAGAGGCCAGTGTGGGACTATCCCAGGACCCTGGGATTACGCCCTGAGCTGAAGGTAGACGCTCAATTGCTGAGCCACCCAGGTGCCCCTCAGTGCAGTTTTATAAACCAAATACATGTAGATCAAAACCCAGAAGATTGCCCACACCCATACTCTGCCTCTCTGGTCCTAACCACTCCCACCGTGATCCTGGAGTCTAGTAGCACAGATTAGCTCAGCTAGTTACTGTGCTTTCTGAAAGGGGAAATCATGCGATATGTGCCGTGTCTGTTTCTCTGACTTCCTCTTATGTTTGTGAGATCCATCCAGGGTAGCTGAGTTATAGATCATTCTTTCTCATTGTGTGTTATATTACTTTCTTTTGGAGAGAATGTTTTTGTTAAGGGCTAGTAGTTTCTCAGGTGGATATGGATTTGGAAATCAGCCCAGTTATTCAAGTTTTTTAGAACCAAATCAGGTGAAAAGGGTACAAATCCAACAGAATAATACTGCTTTAACTGGAAACTTTTTAGATACCATGTGGCACAGGGCATGGCCACAACCTGCCTGTTCATCCTTAAGTGGGAGTACCTGTTGTTATATTTTTGGGGAAGAGTTAAGTTTATACATTTACTGACATAATTTGACATTTTTGTAAAGTTGTGTCTTTGTACTTTGGGTATCTACTTTGGATTCTGATTTGTTTTTTGGAATTATACCATAAGCACTGTTTTTTCTCTGGTTCTTTGTTAATTTTCTCTGGACTGTTACACTAGATGGGACATGTTGACTGTTTTTGCTTGTCACCCATAATGTATAGCTTGGTTCTCCCAGACATTATCTTCAAGGTCACTTTTCTTTATCTCAGTTAAAGTGTATGCTACCATTCTCATGATTATTAAGTAATCCTAACCTCTGGCCTTTTCAGTATTTTATCTGGCCCATGGGTGATAGGTGCCTGCCTCCTGGGCATCTTCCCTATTATTTTTGTACAATTAGTTCCAGGCAAAAAGTAATTTTTCATACTAGTTTGTTGCCTTTAACAGTTTTAACGTTTGGGGGGTATTATGATGTAGAGCCTGATGAGGATCCAGTAAGTTAAACCCTTGCTTTGTTTTTCTGAGAGCTGAGTTGGTAAAGAGATGCCCTGAGAGGAGTCCAGCAGATAAACGTCACAGATCACCTCTGACGTCCTGATAATTCTGGTAGTGGAGATCATGGCTGGGGACAGTGGCTTGCTTCTGCCCTTGATCCAGAATCATCCAGATCAGCTCACTGGTCTATGCACAGGCCGCGTGGAAGACTCCAGGCTGTCCTACATGGGTCCTGCCCTGCACAGCGCAGTGTGGGGGAGAACCCCCCCGCCCCCCAGGCTTCCTAGAAACGTGCAGATTCTTTTTCTGAAGTTACCAGTCAGATCAGTCATTCCGCTGTCGGATGGCGTGGGGCAAATGGAGGGGATGAGTGAGTGTTGGAGGGGAGAGGCCGTGTCATTTTTATAGAGCTCCCTTCATGTGGTGGGGAGCATCACACATGTACAACATTTGAGTTTGTATTTAGTATTTTAATTTTTTACCCTATATAATGGTTATGTGGCTGTTTTGCTGACATACAGACTGTGGACTTCTGTTTATTCACTATCAGTAACAAGTGGTTGCCTGGTTTTGAAAGTGCTGTTGCATGGAATTGTAACATGAGGTATTTTTTCTCTGCAGTGGGTGCTTCTCTGACTCCAGAGCTCTGATAGAATCTGTCTCATTTGATAGTGGTACTTGTATCACATTTAGAGTCCTGAGCTAAATATTGAGTAACTGCTTTTGCTTTCACCGTTTGCCTCTACTGCCCCTTTGCTGTTAGCATGAAACATGTTTCTGTGTATCCCATTTTGGGGAAAACAGAACAGACTTGACTTTGATTACCTTTCTTGTATTCTGTCCTGGTCCATGGTCCAGCTTCTAGAAAGAATAGGATATGCCTATGGTCTGTACCTCCTCCTCATCTGTTAGCACGGCAGATGAGCCTTTGCTTCTGCTAGATTTCCAATAAAATTGCCAGGCTGAGGTCACCAGTTAATGACTTTTTTATTGTTAAATCCAGTGGACTTATGTGGTTGCTTTTACCTAATCTCCGTGAAGCTTAGAGGATGCTGCTCATGTCCTTTCTGAGCTCCTTGGCTTCATGACACCATTCTCTTTTAGTGTCTTTATGCTTCTTTGCCTGCTTCCTGGAGTTATTTGTGAATCCCTACTCCTGAATTTACCCCTTGAATATGGACTAGTGTGGGGGCTCTTAGCTCTTCCATTTCGCTCTCACTCTGTCTCCCCACACAGCCCACACCCCTGCCACCATACCTGAGGAAGGACTGCCACATCTCCAGTTGCCACCCCAGTGATGAGAGGGGCACTGTGGTATAGTGGTTACATGCCTGGTTCACACCTGATTCCTCCACTGTGTGACTTTGGATAAATTAGCCAACCTCTCTGAGCCCTGTTTTCTAATCAGTAACATGGTAATATAATAACCTCCTTCATGAGAGTCTAGGTGAGGCCCTCAAGATTTAATGACATCAAATGCAAGATTGCTTTATTACAAAGTTAATGAAATGAGATACGAGATGAATCAAGGATGGCAGGCAGTCACAACTTTCTAATTGAGTTTGGTCCAGTTTTGCAGTATTGCAGCAGGGCAGATCATTGGAAGGTGTTGTCGTGGTACATTACTCATCCTGGTCATTACTTGGGCAATCGCGTGGTACAGATGTCATATAAGGATACTGATGAAGTGGCTGCTGTTATCATTTTGCACTTGGAGCTCTATGAGTATCTCAGAATCAACATTTTCCTGACTTGAGTCCTTGTCCTATCCTGAAATCTCTTTGCCCTGCTTCCTGGCTCTCTCTTCTTTGGCTGTCACCATTGTAGCATAGGTCCCTCCTCACAGATTCCTCACCCTTCACTGGGTCATGTCCCTCCCCTGCTCGGCATTCCCAGTGGACGCGGATTCTTTCAGGATGGACCTAGTATTGTTTGTGTTGGCAACAGGGCTTTCCCTGATTGTAAACTTGCCATCTCGTTGGCTTTGGTTCATTTACTGTCCCCCTCCTAAGCACTTGTAGTTGGATGAACTTACCACTCCATTTGTCTCCTGAGAGCAAAGACACTTGTCACCACCACATAGTGCAGGGATTGCTTTAAGGTGGATGCTTGGTGATTGTCTTTACCTGAAGGAAAGTTTTCTCACATCTGTATTTTTGTATGTGGTGTTCCCTTAGCTTAGAACACTCTCTCCACCCTCCTCTTTGCCACTCTGACTTGTGTTCATCCTTGACTCTTCAGCCCACACGTGTCCTCTAAGAAGCTGCCTTTCACGTGGGCTGCCCTACGCCCACCCTGGCCTTGCACCTCTGCGGTAGATATCTCTGCTGGGCTCAGGGAGCTCGGTACATAGTCCATTTAGTCCTCTCTCCTTGATCAGGATCATAATTTTATTGGGCTAGACTGTAAAATCCTTGAGAGCAGGGACCATCCCTTATTTTGTTTTTGTATTTCCAGTGCCTGCTTGACAAGTCTGGTTGGACATGTTCATGATTCCACATGCTGGGCTTTGGATGTTGTTGCAGGGGACAGGGGCGCAAAGATGAAAAGGCAATTAAATCCCTGGGATTGTGCCTGTGATTTACTCTTTCCTTTCCAGATGAGTATCTTCTGTCCTCTTACTTGCTTTTCATAATTGTGAGATAATCGAGTGTATGTTGTCATCGTCATTTGAGTTATTTGTTAAGTTACTTGAGTAAATGCTTAACTATCAGAATTTGGAGAAGAGTTAGAAGAGCAGGTAGGTGGGTTTTGGAGGAAATAAATAGAAAAAAAAGCTAAATCAGACAAATGGTAAGAGTGCCTGCTAGGTTAGGTTAGCACCAAGATCCTATTTATATTCAAAATATTTTTTGTATTTACTTATTACATATGGTGTCACACCTTGCTCTGTTTCATGATCAAGACTCCCAGTAAACATTTGTCGGAGGTTCCCCTGTGTATACCAGGCATCCTCCTGGGTGGAGACAATGTGATGAAGAATAAAAGTGGAAGGAACTCACAGTCCAGTGGGGACAGCAATGTGAATAATACCTCCATTTAGTGGGATGGCTTCTGTGTCAGATGCTGGGAAGAGAGTCAGTATGAAGAGGGGTGGCAGCTTGAGGGACCTCACAGAGGAACTGGCCCAGCTTCTGTCTCAGACATTTAGAGGAAAGACCGCAAACATCACATCTGGAGAGACAGCTTGTATGCCTTGTCCACGTTGACGCTACTTTGTGAGGATTTACAGTACTCATTGCAGAGACAATCTCATAGAAGTGTGCAGAAATATTCAGCAGAAGTAGCAATGTCAGGTGCCAACCTCAGGCATATAGATTAGCAACATCCCAGAGATTTGGAGGCAGGATTTGTACCATGAGAATGTCTGGGTTACTACACTCACAGCTCACTGTCAGGCAGAAGGGCCCTGTTTTAAGAAGTCTCCCAGTCCCCCTCCCCGCAGGTGGCCAGCATGTCTCACCTTGAATATGGGGGTAACCTTGAAAGTCTCCCCACACCCATTCTTGCTTCTCTAGTTAATAGAGTGATAGTATGGTTACGATTATCTTTCCAAAATACGTTCTCACTTCTTACCTGAAAATCTGGCAAAGGCTTCCCCTTTTTCCTTGGAACAAAGACCAAATCCTAAACATTTCATATGAGGCCCTTCATTATGTGGCTCCATTTTCTGGGTGTTATAAAGATGCCTGGTACATGGAAAGGGTATATCAGTGTTTGATATTATTGTGATTATTATCAATATTCTCTCTTATTGTCTCCATTGATCTTTCTCATATTTGGGGGACAGGCTGTTCTTTTCCTCCTGTAGGTGTGGTGTACATGGTTTCCTCTACCCCCTCCCCCAGTCTTGCTCCCTCAGGCTCGGCTGTCTCATTCATGGCCAGTGTGTCCTTGTGGCACACTATGCTCCTTGTAGCATTTGTACCATACCTGTATACCTGTTTAATCATTTATAATAATTTATCTAATACCCATCTTGCCTGTTAGACTATGAGACGTAGTTTAAGGTCATGTGTCTTGTTTATTTCTCTGTCTCTAGTGCTCAGTCAATACTGACTGACAAAATGCCTCTAAAGTAATTGGAAGAATGTTCAGATTAGAAGAGCTTAAATTCCTTTGGTAAGAGCATGGTCTCTGTGTTAGCTGCCAAGTGTAGCCTAAGTTACCCAAATTCATAAATGTTCACAGAGCCGTGGACATGTACTTGAGCCAAGAAATGGCTTGCTTTGGGCAGAGGGAGGTGTTCGATGGCCATGGAGAATTCTTTGAAGTTTGGATTATTGGTGGTTACCATAAGCAAACTGTGGAAATATATGATAAAACCTCCCTTTTTTTAAAATCATAGAGTCAAAATTATATTTACTTTATGGAGATAACTCCAAAAATTATATACTTACTTTATAGAGGTACTACCAATTTATGGAGTGATTTACCTTATAAGTTAGATGTCTTCTCTTTCTTAGTTATTTTTTAAGAGGGGGAGGGACGAAGAGAGGGAGAGAGAAAATCTCAAGCAGGCTCCACACCCAGAATGGGGCCTGAGGTGGGGCTCAATCTCATGACCCTGAGAGCGTGACCTGAGCCAAAATCCAGAGTTGGATTTACTTAGCCACCCAGGTGCCCCTTCCCTTTCTTAATTCTTACCTGAAATATCCAAATATCACGTGATACTCATCTGTGCATAAAGCACATTGGGAGCTTATTAAATGACTTTATTTATGCTATGGAAATGTAATTTATCCATACAAGTTCATATTCCTTTCTTTGCTTTCTTTCTGAACGAAGATTTCCCACCCTTTATATAGTTGAATTTAGTGTGCATTGAAATACATTTAAAGTCTTAAATGTATATTTTGCTTTATTTGGAGTTCTGTTTATGGCTTTTCTTTTACATAGTCATGTGTAAGATTCCATAGACAGTGTTATCTTAAGATGTAGAATGATTTCTGTAGCCATCATGTGAAATTGTGACAATTCTGGCTTTTTCTAAGATTGGATTTAATTATATTCTAGCACAACAACTTCTCTGGGGATATTCAGGTATGGTAACTGACTAAATGTTGTGTTTATTTGTAGCCTGATGTTTTTGTTCATTTGATTCTTTGAATCCTGTTTTTTTATTTACCAAAGTAGCTAGAAATTATGTTATCAATTTTTTTTTTCTGGTGCTGATAACTATTAAAGGAGAGAGGAAACTATACCAATCTAGGTATGTAGGTCGTGGTTGTACATACCACAATAAAACCATATTTAAGTGACTTGGAAACATTCATTTCATAAAACATTTGGTCTCAACTGAAAGAATTATGCTGAAATTTGTATTTTAAGCTGCGGGTTTTAATGGGAAAGTGTGAATGAATGCACCTCTCTTATAAGATACACATAAATATCAAGATTAGAAAGTATAGAGGGGAACCAGTTCTACGATCTGTGGCCCTGAAGGGAGGAAGTCCTGTGGTATCCACAGTGGCATTGGGCTGACGTGGTGAAGTTGGGAATGGCAACACAGCCCACTCCTTGGCCCGTTGAGGAGAGTGAGGTGGCTAACACAGCCTTCATTAGGAAAAATAGGCTGATTGTACTTACAGTGCCTGCTGTGTCCTTTTATGGATTTCTTTTTAATAAAAATTTTTGACTCAGCTGGTATTATTTTCCCCTAGTTCATGTTTCACTTGGAAAATTAGAGGATGCAAGATTTGCTTTACAGAAATTGTTTTTGTGGTAAATATTATTTTTGGAGTCGATCAGCTTTGAAGTAAGCTGTACCTATACTCAAATTAGTCAAGAAACCAAGTCATTGCTATATTGATGATTCCTATTAATATTAAATTTGGTTTCCAGCTTGTCCACAGCTACTCTTACTGTATATTTTTAAACCTTAGTATAGCTTATACTTCTAAGGCATAATCAAAGAGGGAAACAAAATAGTAGTAGAAGTAGGCTGCGTAGTTGTCATATGCCCTGGGGGTGCTCTGGGTAATGGCAGTGACCTCTCCATTTGTCGTGGCCTCCCCGCTTCTAGATGAACACTAGGGACAGTAGGAAGACAGAATGCCGCTGTGGACTTCTTGAGAAGAAATTTGGTCACCAGTGGATTTTTGAACCACATTGGCAGGCTCCACGTTAGAGTGGATATTTCTGCTGGATGCCCACAGAACTTGCAGTGCTGCCACCAGACCTGCCCAGTGCGCCCAATGGAGTGCTTGGAGGGCAGACGCGCACTTTCCTGTCCTCTCTTGGTTCCTTTCCTTTCCCATCTTTCTTTCTGTTGCTCGGAAGATTTGACTCATCTGTAGCTTACCATTGAATGGACTTTCACCCTGTCACCCAAGTATTTAGAGAGAAATTTGATATCTCTACCTAGTAGAGTGTTGTCAGACCTCATCACCCATTGAAGCTGCCACTGCTCCTTTCTGTACAAGAAAAATGTAAAGAACTGTTGCTGTACTTATGGCCTCAGATGCCCAGAGTCAGCTGGCCATGACTCTGAAGGAGTCTGGTCAAGTGTAATGAGCCCCCAGTCAGTGAAATTCAAGACTGAGATTTCTTGGTTAAGTAAATGTTGATGTAGTCTATAATATCCTATCTTCATCTGTGTCAAAAATCAATCTCAAAGTTAGTACTGAATATAAACTTGAGAATAAAATACAAGCAAAAAATACAGCATAGTCTTTGAAGAGCGATTCAGTGTGTTGATGTCATTGTTTTGAAAAGATTGATAGTAAAAACTACTCTTAGAAGAGTTATTTCTAAAAACAACAACAAAAAGAGTTATTTCTGAAATAACTTATTATCTCTTATTATGTTTAGTAATAGTTTAGCTAAAACATTTCTCTCCAGGAACACTTCCGATACTGTAGAGTTGACCTCTTTTGATGGTGTTGATGATTTTCAAGGCAAGACCAACAAAAACACAGTCCTTTATTAAAATGCTACAAAAATTATTTTCCAATATTGTTAGAGGTGCTTTACCATATCAATGGCTTTCTAACCTAAGAGGTGAAGATTTTTTTTCTGTGTTAACATTTATACTTTAGGGTGAAAAGCTATAAAGGCTTAAATACAAACTAAATAGACATTAGGACTTCAGATTGAATCCATCTAAGTACTTTAGAATTATGTCGTAATTTCATTTTCTCTCTCCTTTATTTTCTCTTATGTTTTTTCAGTTGAGCATGACTGGTGTATTAGTTGCATGTTATATGTGGTGTGGGTGTTTTCTTGGCATTTTATTTATACATTAATATTAGATAATTTTCCTGAAGGTGGGTATATGTTTTTTAGGATACTAGACAGGATTATCTACAAAATGCACGTCATGTGGCAATTATTAACATAGAGAACAGTGTGGTGCACATTTAATGTTTTTATTTTTGTTTTCAGAGTGTTCAGATTTTTAATTTCTAACTCTATTTTGTCTCTTTGGTATAATACCCTTGCCTTACTTATGATTTAGATATTCTATTAATTCCAATTCAGTAAACATTTTCATGGAACATTGTTAAAACTTAATTATAATAAATTATATTTTAATGGAACTCCGAGGTCAAAGAGACTATACTAGTTAGACTACCGACAAGATTTTATGATTTCTTAAATGTTACTACTTGATTTACCCTAAACCACACATGTAGAAACTGAAGATATTCAGAATTTGGGTATTGACATCTTTCAAAAGTTGTAAAATTTTGCCCTTAAGTTTCTGTAGCAGTAATTTAAAAATGTATTATTGTAGCATGAGAGATCAGTTTTCTTGGTAGAAGGTAAAGTCATCTTTCTGATGCATAAGACTATGGAATAAGGGTGTCCTTTCTTGTTTAAAAAATAGTGATGTGTAAAAGTTTCAAGGGGCTTGAAGTGTGCCTTCTTTTATAATTTTTTTAAATTAGTCTTTTAAGAGTCTAGAAATTCTGTGTACATAGGAAAGAAATTGTTAGTTTTCTTCAAATTCAGTAAGATTGAATCCAATGTTACTGAATTTGAGATGCTTTTTATTTCTCTATATAGACTAACACATACCTATTGGTATATGGTGTTATTGAAGAATCTTTTCCTATTGGTATTTTTAAAATACTTTGAAACACAAATGGCACTTAGAAATAATGTTATTTTTTGTAGCAGTAGTTAAAAATTAGCAAAAATCTTTTTCCCTAGACAAAATCTTAGTCTCCTCATTTATAAAACATCTAGAAGTGGAGCGGCATGGTGGGACAAGCCCTGCCTTCTCAGAAGTGCCTAGCTGCTCCTATTCCTTGTCTCTGAGGCATTTCTGCAAAATCCCAGGGCTCTGAAGAGCACATGCTAATAAATAAGGAATAAGGAGCTAGGTAAAAGCTACTTTGGAAAAGTTGTGAATATGGTCCATACTTGGGCATGTAAATGAAGCAGTTTTGGGACTTCATTCCCCATCCTTTTTCCAGAGAATTCAGGCCCCACAAAGATTAAGTGACACTTACCTTACATATCTTGTTAGTGGGTGAAAGTTGGTAAGTTTCCTTGCTGCCTCAGCTTCAGAGAGTTTTGGTCATCAGAGATTGGGACTCTAGTCTTATGCTCCTCTCTTCATCCTATGTCGCTATGTTTCCATCCTGGAAATACGAAGAAAGGAAGTTCATATTGGGTTTTGTTGATGCATTCCTTACCCTTATATAGAATGGCACTTATTTAAGCTTTATCCACATTTTCTTTGGTGCTTTTTTATTTGTGGACAGATGGCCACTAAAAATTCCTTCCCATGTTGATGCCATTTGTAGAATATCAGAGGATAATTTTTAAAATAAATGTAAATGCATTTTATATATTTATTTAAAATAAGCTCTTTCCAAAGAGAATTATTTCTCCCATAGGTCATTATAAATATAGATGAATATGTAGATTCTCTGTCATTACTTAAAAATTACTTAGCCAAGGTATGCTGAATGTTTTAATTTTTACAGTGTACTTAAAACCTTCTAAAAATGGTTTGGTAGTACTACTTAATCTGCAAGAATAGAAAGCTAAGTTACAGTAGAGTTATATGTATTTATAACATTTCTGTATATGATTTACAGGAAGACCATGTACTCAGCTGCAGCTTCTAAATCCAGAACGATTTGCACGTCTTATCAAAGAAGTAATGAATACATTCTGGCCTGGCAGAGAGTTGATTGTTCAGTGGTACCCATTTGATGAAGACAAAAATCACCCATCTGTTTCATGGCTTAAGATGGTTTGGAAGAATCTCTATATACATTTTTCAGAGGATTTGACTTTATTTGATGAGATGCCACTTATCCCCAGAACTACACTAGAAGAAGGTCAGACGTGTATGGAGCTCATTAGACTCAGGATTCCATCATTAGTCGTTTTAGATGATGAATCTGAAGCACAGCTTCCTGAATTTTTAGCAGACATTGTACAAAAGCTTGGAGGAATTGTCCTTAAAAAATTAGATGCCTCCATACAGCATCCACTTATTAAAAAATACATTCATTCACCATTACCAAGTGCTGTTCTGCAGATAATGGAGAAGATGCCACTGCAGAAATTGTGCAATCAGATAGCTTCGCTCCTTCCCACACACAAAGATGCCCTGAGGAAGTTTTTAGCTAGTTTAACTGATAGCAGTGAAAAGGAGAAAAGAATAATTCAGGAATTGCCAATATTCAAGCGAATTAACCATTTATCTGATCAGGGCATTTCCTCTTACACGAAACTAAAAGGTTGTAAGGTCTTGCACCATACTGCCAAACTTGCACCAGATCTGCGACTCTCTATTTCAGTAATAGATAGTAGTGATGAAGCTACTATTCGCTTGGCAAACATGTTGAAAATAGAGAAGTTAAAGACCACTCATTGCATAAAGCTCATTTTAAGAGATATTGAAAATGCATTCTATTCACACGATGAGGTAACACACCTTATGTTATGGATCCTTGAGAATCTGTCCTCTCTTAAAAATGAGAACCCAAATGTGCTGGACTGGTTAATGCCATTAAAATTCATTCAGATATCACAGGAACAGATGGTGTCAGCTGGTGAACTTTTTGATCCTGATATAGAAGTACTAAAGGACCTTTTTTACAATGAAGAGGAAACTTGTTTCCCCCCTTCAGTTTTTACCTCACCAGATATTCTTCACTCTTTAAGACAGATTGGTTTAAAAAACGAAGCCAGTCTCAAAGAGAATGATGTTGTGCAAGTAGCAAAAAAAATTGAAGACTTACAGGTCAGTTCTTGCCCAAACCAGGACATTCTTCTAAAGAAAGCCAAAACACTCTTAATGGTTTTAAACAAGAATCATATGCTGTTGCAGTCATCTGAAGGAAAGATGACTCTGAAGAAAATAAAATGGGTTCCAGCTTGCAAAGAAAGGCCACCAAACTATCCAGGCTCTTTAGTCTGGAAGGGAGACGTCTGTAACCTTTGTGCGCCACCAGATATGTGTGACGGAGCCCATGCAATTCTGGTCGGCTCGTCACTTCCTCTTGTTGAGAGTGTTCATATTAACTTGGAGAAGGCTTTAGGGATCTTCACCAAACCTAGCATCAGTGCTGTCTTAAAACACTTTAAAATTGTTGTTGATTGGTATACTTCAAAAACCTTTAGTGATGAAGACTACTATCAATTTCAGCATATTTTGCTTGAAATTTATGGATTCATGCATGATCATTTGAATGAAGGAAAGGATGCTTTCAGAGCCTTAAAATTTCCATGGGTTTGGACTGGCAAGAAATTTTGTCCCCTTGCCCAAGCTGTGATAAAACCATTTCATGATCTTGACCTTCAGCCATATTTGCATAGTGTCCCTAAAACCATGGCAAAATTCCATCAACTGTTTAAGGTCTGTGGTTCAATAGAGGAGTTGACATCAGATCATATTTCCATGGTCATTCAGAAGGTGTATCTCAAAAGTGACCAAGATCTCAGTGATCAAGAAAGCAAACAAAATCTTCATCTTATGTTGAATATCATCAGATGGCTATACAGCAATCAGATTCCAGCAAGCCCCAACACGCCCGTTCCTATACATCATAGCAAAAATCCTTCCAAACTTATCATGAAGCCAATACATGAGTGCTGTTACTGTGACATCAAAGTTGATGACCTCAATGACTTACTGGAAGATTCAGTGGAACCAATCATTCTGGTGCACGAGGACATACCCATGAAAACCGCAGAATGGCTGAAAGTTCCATGCCTTAGCACAAGACTGATCAATCCTGAAAACATGGGATTTGAGCAGTCAGGTCAGAGGGAACCACTTACTGTAAGAATTAAAAATATTCTGGAAGAATATCCTTCAGTGTCCGATATTTTCAAAGAGCTACTTCAAAACGCTGATGATGCAAATGCAACCGAATGCAGTTTCATGATTGATATGCGAAGAAATATGGACATTCGAGAGAATCTGCTGGACCCAGGCATGGCAGCTTGCCATGGACCTGCTCTGTGGTCATTCAATAATTCTCAGTTCTCAGATTCAGATTTTGTGAACATCACCAGGTTAGGAGAATCTTTAAAGAGGGAAGAGGTTGACAAAGTTGGAAAATTTGGTCTTGGATTTAATTCTGTGTACCATATCACCGACATTCCCATCATTATGAGTCGAGAATTCATGATAATGTTCGATCCAAACATAAACCATATTAGTAAACACATTAAAGACAAATCTAATCCTGGGATCAAAATTAACTGGAGTAAACAACAAAAAAGACTCAGGAAATTTCCTAATCAGTTCAAACCATTCATAGATGTTTTTGGCTGTCAGTTACCTTTGACTGTAGAAGCACCTTACAGCTACAGTGGAACTCTTTTCCGACTGTCCTTTAGAACGCAACAGGAAGCGAAAGTGAGTGAAGTTAGTAGTACCTGCTATAATACAGCAGATATTTACTCTCTTGTGGATGAATTTAGTCTCTGTGGACACAGGCTTATCATTTTCACTCAGAGTGTGACCTCAATGTATTTGAAGTACTTGAAAATTGAGGAAACCAACCCCAGCTTGGCACAAGATACAGTAATAATTAAAAAAAAACCCTGTCCTTCCAAAGCATTGAGTGCTCCTGTCTTAAGTGTTTTAAAAGAAGCTGCTAGGCTCATGAAGACTTGCAGCAGTAGTAATAAAAAGCTTCCTGCGGATGCGCCAAAGTCATCTTGCATTCTTCAGATCACCGTTGAAGAATTTCACCATGTGTTCAGAAGGATTGCTGATTTACAGTCACCACTTTTCAGAGGTCCAGAGGATGACCTAACTGCCCTCTTTGAAATGGCTAAGTCTGGCCAATCGAAAAAGCCATCAGATGAGTTGCCACAAAAAACAGTAGAGTGTACCACATGGCTTATATGTACCTGCATGGATACAGGAGAGGCTCTGAAGTTTTCCCTGAATGAAAATGGACGAAGACTAGGGCTGGTTCCTTGTGGGGCAGTGGGAGTTCTGCTGTCTGAAATCCAGGATCAGAAGTGGGCTGTAAAACCACATGTGGGAGAAGTATTTTGCTATTTACCCTTACGAATAAAAACAGGATTGCCAGTTCACATCAATGGGTGTTTTGCTGTTACTTCAAATAGAAAAGAAATCTGGAAGACGGACACAAAAGGACGATGGAATACCACCTTCATGAGGCACGTTATTGTGAAAGCTTACTTGGAGGCACTCAGTGTCCTCCGTGACCTGGCCACAAATGGGGAGCTAATGGACTATACTTACTACTCAGTGTGGCCTGATCCTGAATTAGTCCATGATGATTTTTCTGTAATTTGCCAAGGATTTTATGAAGATATAGCTCATGGAAAAGGGAAAGAATTGACCAGAGTCTTCTCTGATGGATCCATGTGGGTTTCCATGAAGAATGTGAGATTTCTAGATGACTCAATACTTAAAAGAAAAGATGTTGGTCCAGCAGCCTTCAAGATATTTTTGAAATACCTCAAGAAGACCGGGTCAAAAAACCTTTGTGCTGTTGAACTTCCTTCTTCAGTAAAATCAGGATTTGAAGAAGCTGGCTGTAAACAGATACTGCTTGAAAATACATTTTCAGAGAAACAATTTTTCTATGAAGTGTTTTTCCCAAATATTCAAGAAATTGAAGCAGAGCTCAGAGATCCTTTAATGAATTTTGTTCTAAATGAAAAAATTGATGAGTTCTCAGGAATTCTTCGTGTTACACCATGTATTCCTTGCTCTTTGGAGGGGCATCCTTTGGTTTTACCATCAAGATTAATACACCCTGAAGGACGAGTTGCAAAGTTATTTGATATTAAAGATGGGCGGTTTCCTTATGGTTCTACTCAGGATTATCTTAATCCTATTATTTTGATTAAGCTGGTTCAGTTAGGTATGGCAAAAGATGACATTTTATGGGATGACATGCTGGAACGGGCACAGTCCGTGGCTGAAATTAATAAAAGTGATCATGCTGCTGCTTGTCTAAGAAGTAGTATCCTGTTAAGCCTCATTGATGAAAAACTAAAAATAAGGGATCCTAGAGCAAAGGATTTTGCTGCAAGATATCAAACAATCCCCTTCCTTCCATTTCTCACAAAGCCGGCAGGATTTTCTTTGGACTGGAAAGGTAACAGTTTTAAGCCTGAAACCATGTTTGCAGCAATTGACCTTTATACAGCCGAGCATCAGGATATAGTTTGTCTCTTGCAACCAATTCTAAATGAAAACTCACATTCCTTCAGAGGATGTGGTTCAGTGTCATTGGCTGTGAAGGAGTTTTTGGGATTACTAAGGAAGCCAACAGTTGATCTGGTTGTGAACCAATTGAAAGAAGTTGCAAAATCAGTTGATGATGGGGTTACATTGTACCAGGAGAACATCACCAATGCTTGCTACAAATACCTTCATGATGCAATGATGCAAAATGAAATGATTAAGATATCGATTATTGAAAAATTAAAACCCTTTAGCTTCATTCTAGTTGAGAATGCATATGTTGACTCAGAAAAAGTTTCTTTTCATTTGAATTTTGAAGCAGCACCATACCTTTATCAGCTGCCTAATAAGTACAAAAATAATTTTCGTGAACTTTTTGAAAGTGTGGGTGTGAGGCAGTCATTTACTGTTGAAGATTTTGCTCTTGTTTTGGAATCTATTGATCAAGAGAAAGGAACAAAGCAAATAACAGAAGAGAATTTTCAGCTTTGCCGGCGAATAATTAGTGAGGGAATATGGAGTCTTATTAGAGAAAAGAAACAAGAATTTTGTGAGAAAAATTATGGCAAAATATTACTGCCAGATACTAATCTCAAGCTTCTCCCTGCTAAATCTTTATGCTACAATGACTGCCCCTGGATTAAAGTAAAGGACACCACTGTAAAATACTGTCATGCTGATATACCCAGGGAAGTAGCTGTAAAACTAGGAGCAGTCCCAAAGCGACATAAAGCCTTAGAGAGGTATGCATCCAACATCTGTTTTACAACACTTGGCACGGAATTTGGGCAGAAAGAAAAATTGACCAGCAGAATTAAGAGTATCCTTAATGCCTATCCTTCAGAAAAGGAAATGTTGAAGGAGCTTCTTCAAAATGCTGATGATGCAAAGGCCACAGAAATCTGTTTTGTGTTTGATCCTAGACAGCATCCAGTTGATAGAATATTTGATGATAAGTGGGCTCCACTGCAAGGGCCAGCACTTTGTGTGTACAATAACCAACCTTTTACAGAAGATGATGTCAGAGGAATTCAGAATCTTGGAAAAGGCACCAAAGAAGGAAATCCTTGTAAAACTGGACAGTATGGAATAGGATTCAATTCTGTGTATCATATTACAGACTGCCCTTCTTTTATTTCTGGCAATGACATCTTATGTATTTTTGATCCTCATGCCAGATATGCACCAGGAGCCACATCTGTTAGTCCTGGACGCATGTTTAGAGATTTGGATGCAGATTTTAGGACACAGTTCTCAGATGTTCTGGATCTTTATTTGGGAACCCACTTTAAATTGGACAATTGTACAATGTTTAGATTTCCTCTTCGTAATGCAGAAATGGCAAAAGTTTCAGAAATTTCTTCAGTTCCATCATCAGACAGAATGGTCCAGAATCTTTTGGACAAATTGCGGTCAGATGGGGCAGAACTTTTAATGTTTCTTAATCACATGGAAAAGATTTCTATTTGTGAAATAGATAAAGGGACTGGAGCTCTGAATGTGCTGTATTCTGTAAAGGGCAAAATCACGGATGGGGACAGATTGAAAAGGAAGCAGTTTCATGCATCTGTAATCGATAGTGTTACTAAAAAGAGACAGCTCAAAGACATACCAGTTCAACAGATAACCTATACTATGGATACAGAAGACTCCGAAGGAAATCTTACAACATGGCTAATCTGTAATAGGTCAGGTTTTTCAAGTATGGAAAAAGTGTCTAAGAGTGTTATATCAGCTCACAAGAATCAAGATATCACTCTGTTTCCACGTGGGGGAGTAGCTGCTTGCATTACTCACAACTATAAAAAGCCCCACAGGGCCTTCTGTTTCTTGCCCCTCTCTTTAGAGACGGGATTACCATTTCATGTGAATGGCCACTTTGCTCTAGATTCAGCCAGAAGAAATCTGTGGCGGGATGATAATGGAGTTGGTGTTCGTAGTGACTGGAATAACAGTTTAATGACAGCATTAATAGCGCCTGCATATGTTGAATTACTAATCCAGCTGAAAAAGCGCTATTTTCCTGGTTCTGACCCAACATTATCAGTTTTACAGAACACGCCTATTCATGTAGTAAAAGATACTTTAAAGAAGTTTTTATCATTTTTCCCAGTTAACAGGCTTGACCTACAACCAGATTTATATTGTCTGGTGAAAGCCCTTTACAGTTGCATTCATGAAGACATGAAACGTCTTCTGCCTGTTGTACGGGCTCCCAATATTGACGGCTCTGATTTACACTCTGCAGTTATAATTACTTGGATTAATATGTCTACTTCCAATAAAACCAGACCGTTTTTTGACAACTTACTGCAGGATGAATTACAGCACCTTAAAAATGCAGACTATAACATTACAACCCGCAAGACAGTAGCAGAGAATGTCTACAGACTGAAACATTTGCTTTTAGAAATCGGTTTCAACTTGGTCTATAACTGTGATGAAACTGCGAATCTATACCACTGTCTTATAGATGCAGATATTCCTGTCAGTTATGTCACTCCTGCTGATGTTAGGTCCTTTTTAATGACATTTTCATCTCCTGACACTAACTGCCATATTGGGAAGCTGCCTTGCCGTCTCCAGCAGACTAACCTAAAGCTTTTTCATAGTTTAAAACTTCTAGTGGATTATTGTTTTAAGGATGCAGAAGAAAATGAAATTGAAGTGGAAGGACTGCCCCTTCTCATTACGCTGGACAGCGTTTTGCAGACATTTGATGCAAAACGACCCAAGTTTCTGACAACATACCATGAATTGATTCCATCTCGCAAAGACTTGTTCATGAATACATTATATTTGAAATACAGTAATATTTTATTGAACTGTAAGGTTGCAAAAGTGTTTGACATTTCTAGCTTTGCTGATCTGTTATCCTCTGTGTTGCCTCGTGAATACAAGACCAAAAATTGTACAAAGTGGAAGGACAATTTTGCAAGTGAGTCTTGGCTTAAGAATGCATGGCATTTTATTAGCGAGTCTGTAAATGTGAAAGAAGATCAGGAGGAAACACAACCAACATTTGACATTGTCGTTGAAACCCTAAAGGACTGGGCATTGCTTCCAGGAACAAAGTTTACCGTTTCAGCCAATCAGCTTGTAGTTCCTGAAGGTGATGTTCTGCTTCCTTTGAGTCTCATGCACATTGCAGTTTTTCCAAATGCCCAGAGTGATAAAGTTTTTCATGCTCTAATGAAAGCTGGCTGCATTCAACTTGCATTGAACAAAATCTGCTCCAAAGACAGTGCATTTGTTCCTCTGTTGTCATGTCACACGGCAAACATAGAGAGCCCCACAAGCATTTTAAAGGCTGTACATTATATGGTTCAAACTTCAACATTTAGGGCTGAAAAATTAGTAGAAAATGACTTTGAAGCACTTTTGATGTATTTCAACTGCAATTTGAGTCACTTGATGTCCCAAGATGACATAAAAATTTTGAAATCACTTCCATGCTACAAATCCATCAGTGGTCGCTACATGAGCATCGCAAAATTTGGAACGTGCTATGTACTCACAAAAAGTATCCCTTCAGCTGAAGTGGAAAAATGGACACAATCGTCATTGTCTGCATTTCTTGAAGAAAAAATACACCTAAAAGAACTATATGAGGTGCTTGGCTGTGTACCTGTAGATGATCTTGAGGTATATTTGAAACACCTTTTACCAAAAATTGAAAATCTCTCTTATGATGCAAAATTAGAGCATTTAATCTATCTTAAGAATAGATTATCAAGCATTGAGGAATTGTCAGAAATCAAGGAACAACTTTTTGAAAAACTGGAAAGTTTACTGATAATCCACGATGCCAACAGTCGACTAAAGCAAGCAAAACATTTCTATGATAGAACGGTGAGAGTTTTTGAAGTTATGCTTCCTGAAAAGCTGTTTATTCCTAAGGACTTCTTTAAAAAATTGGAACAACTTATAAAGCCCAAAAATCAAGCCACATTCATGACCTCCTGGGTGGAATTCTTACGAAACATTGGCCTGAAATACATACTTTCTCAGCAGCAGTTGCTACAGTTTGCTAAGGAAATCAGTGTGAGAGCTAATACAGAAAACTGGTCTAAGGAAACATTGCAAAATACGGTTGATATCCTCCTCCATCATATATTCCAAGAACGAATGGATTTGTTATCTGGAAATTTTCTGAAAGAACTTTCTTTAATACCATTCTTGTGTCCTGAGCGGGCCCCTGCTGAATTCATTAGGTTTCATCCTCAATACCAAGAGGTCAATGGAACACTTCCTCTCATAAAGTTCAATGGAGCACAAGTAAACCCCAAATTCAAGCAGTGTGATGTGCTCCAACTCTTATGGACATCCTGCCCTATTCTTCCAGAGAAAGCCACACCCTTGAGCATCAGAGAACAAGAAGGTAGTGACCTTGGTCCACAGGAACAGCTTGAGCAAGTTTTAAGTATGCTTAATGTGAACCTGGATCCTCCTCTCGATAAGGTCATTAATAACTGCAGAAACATATGCAACATAACCACTTTGGATGAAGAGATGGTAAAAACCAGAGCAAAGGTCTTAAGGAGCATATATGAATTTCTCAGTGCAGAAAAAAGGGAGTTTCGGTTTCAGCTGCGTGGGGTGGCTTTCGTGATGGTAGAAGATGGTTGGAAACTCCTGAAGCCTGAGGAGGTAGTGATAAATCTAGAATATGAATCTGATTTTAAACCTTATTTATATAAGCTACCTTTAGAACTGGGCACATTTCACCAGTTGTTCAAACATCTGGGTACTGAAGATATTATTTCAACAAAGCAGTATTTTGAAGTTTTGAGCC
The DNA here is from genome assembly GCF_053574225.1 of Canis aureus. Classification (NCBI taxonomy): domain Eukaryota; kingdom Metazoa; phylum Chordata; class Mammalia; order Carnivora; family Canidae; genus Canis; species Canis aureus. The sequence goes on from NC_135634.1 coordinate 16,250,723, forward strand.
GCATATTCAAAAATTCTGAAGGAAAACAGTTAGATCCTAATGAAATGCGCACAGTTAAGAGAGTAGTTTCTGGCTTGTTTAAGAGTCTGCAGAATGATTCAGTCAAGGTGAGGAGTGATCTGGAGAATGTACGAGACCTCGCACTTTATCTTCCAAGCCAGGATGGCAGACTAGTAAAGTCGAGCATCTTAGTTTTTGATGATGCACCGCATTACAAAAGTAGAATCCAGGGGAATATTGGTGTGCAGATGTTGGTTGATCTTAGCCAGTGCTACTTGGGGAAGGACCATGGCTTTCATACTAAATTGATAATGCTCTTTCCTCAAAAACTTAGACCTCGTTTACTGAGCAGTATACTTGAAGAGCAGTTAGATGAAGAGACTCCCAAAGTTTGTCAGTTTGGAGCATTGTGTTCTCTTCAGGGCAGATTGCAGTTACTCTTGTCTTCTGAACAGTTCATCACAGGACTAATTAGAATTATGAAGCATGAAAATGATAATGCTTTCCTGGCCAATGAAGAAAAAGCCATAAGACTTTGCAAAGCCCTAAGAGAAGGATTGAAAGTGTCCTGTTTTGAAAAGCTTCAAACAACATTAAGAGTTAAAGGTTTTAATCCTATTCCCCACAGTAGAAGTGAAACTTTTGCTTTTCTGAAGAGATTTGGTAATGCAGTCATTCTGCTGTACATACAGCACTCAGACAGTAAGGACATTAATTTTTTGTTAGCATTGGCAATGACACTGAAATCAGCAACGGACAATTTGATTTCTGACACTTCATATTTAATTGCTATGCTAGGATGCAATGATATTTACAGGATCAGTGAGAAGCTTGATAGTTTAGGAGTAAAATATGACTCTTCAGAACCATCAAAACTGGAACTTCCAATGCCTGGTACCCCAATACCTGCCGAAATCCATTATACTCTGCTTATGGATCCAATGAATGTTTTTTACCCAGGAGAGTATGTTGGGTACCTTGTTGATGCTGAAGGTGGTGATATCTATGGATCATACCAGCCAACCTATACATATGCAATTATTGTACAAGAAGTTGAAAGAGAAGATGCTGATAATTCTAGTTTTCTGGGAAAGATATATCAGATTGATATTGGGTATAGTGAATATAAAATAGTTAGCTCACTCGATCTGTATAAGTTTTCAAGGCCTGAGGAAAGCTCTCAAAGCAGAGATAGTGCCCCTTCTACACCAACCAGCCCTACTGAGTTCCTAGCCCCTGGTCTACGAAGCATTCCTCCTCTTTTCTCCGGTAGAGAGAGCCAGAAGACCTCGTCTTCAAAACATCATTCCCCTAAAAAGCTCAAGGTGAATTCTTTACCAGAAATCTTAAAAGAAGTCACATCAGTGGTGGAGCAAGCTTGGAAACTTCCAGAATCTGAAAGAAAAAAGATTATTAGGCGGTTGTATTTGAAATGGCACCCTGACAAAAATCCAGAGAATCATGACATTGCCAATGAAGTGTTTAAACACTTGCAGAATGAAATCAATAGGCTAGAGAAACAGGCTTTTCTAGATCAGAATGCAGACAGAGCCTCGAGGCGGACATTTTCAACCTCAGCATCCCGATTTCAGTCAGACAAGTACTCATTTCAAAGATTTTATACTTCATGGAATCAAGAGGCGACGAGCCACAAATCTGAAAGGCAACAACAGAATAAAGAAAAAAGCACACCTGCAGCTGGACAGACCTACTCTCAAAGGTTCTTTGTTCCTCCCACTTTTAAGTCAGTTGGTAATCCAGTTGAAGCACGGAGATGGTTAAGACAAGCTAGAGCGAATTTTTCAGCTGCCAGGAATGACCTTCATAAAAATGCCAATGAGTGGGTGTGCTTTAAGTGTCACCTCTCTACCAAACTAGCTTTGATCGCCGCTGACTATGCTGTGAGAGGGAAGTCCGATAAAGATGTAAAGCCAACTGCACTTGCACAAAAAATAGAGGAATACAGTCAACAACTTGAAGGATTGACAAATGATGTCCACACATTGGAGGCTTATGGTGTGGACAGTTTAAAAACAAGATACCCCGACTTACTTCCTTTCCCACAGATCCCAAATGACAGGTTCACCTCTGAGGTTGCCATGAGGGTGATGGAATGTACAGCCTGTATCATCATAAAACTTGAAAATTTTATACAACAAAAAGTGTGAAGGTATTTAAAAAAAAAAAAAAAGAGCTAGACCTGGACTGTGTTGTAGCACAAATATGAATTGCTGAACTTCCTTATGCTTCATTGCCAGTTATTTAAGAATTGCAAAGCACATTGCAGATCGTTGGGAAGAACTTCGGAGTTGTTGTTAAACATCAGTATCCCTTAACTGAATCTAAAAGAGAACAGTTTTGAAGATGGCAACTGCAGAATTGCTAGGTGTATTTGAATGGCTGGGATGGCACATTACTGAGCTGCACTTTATGTAACCAAAGCTTAGCAGTTTGTTGGATAAGAGTCTGTGTATGTCTGTGATGAGGATGGAGTTACTTTTCTGTTTTTAACATGGTGTTTTTGAAGGAGCTCATGAAACACTGGACATATCATTGGTTTAAACAAATAAGGGGAATTAAGTCTTTGATCACTTCTTTAATCGGATCCTCTTTTGGATGCATTATTATCAGCTGGCTCTGATTATGAATTTGTTGCAATTTTACATCTTATATACTCAGTACATTTAAAAAATGGTACAATATTTTAATCCTGAATATTACTTGATTAAGAGTATGCAGATAGTACTTCTTAGGGTGCACTGAGTGCACTTTACATCTTTATTTTAAATGGTTTTCTACACCTTATGTTTACAGGCTTCCTTTTTCATGAAGGTAACGTATGGAAAACTCAACATGGTGGCAGTTCTTATCACCAGATGTTGATATTGCGTCCAAGAACTGCTTACCAAAACATTTGTCAACTGTTAGAACATTTGCTTTCTGTTTGTTTGTACATATTTTCCAAAAATATAATTTATATGGCGTGATTGAACGGGATGCAATCTTTTGTTGTCTAAAGGTGCTGCAGTTAAAAAAAATATCTTCTTTCAACATGGCACTTAGTGGAATTTTTTGGATTTTACTTTGAAAACATTTAAAAAGTGTAAAACCATTGTGACAATATCTAGTAGTTTATAAAAGAGGAATCATCAGCTTGCATTTTCCCCATGAATGATTCAGAACTGACAATTGATTTTCATCCTGTTTGAGTGTCCTCCTATACTGTACTTATTTCGGCATAGTTCTTTTGCAGAATGTAAAAAAAAAGGTAATGATAATTAGTTTTATTATATAAGCGTGCTGGCTGTAAATGATGCTAGATATAATATTTTATGCAATTAAGGGCTTATGGAACATACTAAAACTTTTTTACTTTTATGGTAATAAGGAATGTTTGTGCCTCCATTATTGTATTGCTTCTGGATGTGAAGCTATGTAATTATTTCTGCTGTTATATTAAGTGCCATACTTTTAATAAAGCAGATGTACATATGAAATTATCGTAACTGGTATTTCCTGAAAATCAAACTTAGTATCTTCCTTTATAATGTTTTGAGGTATACTTATTGGCAGTATTTAGAATTTTTTATTTTTATACTGGAATTTTAGTATGTTCTTTGTTTAATGACTGAATATGAAGTACTTGATGTATACTGTGTTTATTAGGTGCTCATTGGTTTAGTTAATACTTTTATTTTTCCTTTTTATGGAATACGATTAGCTGATACATATGGTACAGTATATATATAGATATATAGATAGATATGCATATATATGTACACACACATATATAGACGTATTTGGCTGCAGGTACATTAGGTATTGTGGCTCTTCCATAGGTAGAGGCTGACTTGATATTTACCTTACCTCAGGAGGGGGCTGCACGTCTGGGGCTAATTTACTCTTGAGCCCTAAACAGAAGATGTTCATCTTTATACCTGACGCATAGGTTTTCAAAGCTAGGCAGACCAGGGCTAGAGTTTCTGTTCTGGTGCTTAACCAAATTCTGGGTCTTCAGGTTTCTGGGACATCTTCAGAAGTGCTTGCTACCTTGAAACGCAGATTCAGCACTTGGAATATATTTTGTTTTTTGATATTAAACTTTATACAGAAAACTTTGGCCGTTGTGCTAGTTGAGCTAGTTGGAGTTGTTGGTTTTTGTTTTGTTTTGTTTTCTATACTTGTAAAAAAAAAAAAAAATACAGGTTCACAGTCCTTGATATACAACCCTTGGATCTAGATGTATTTCAGAATTTGGATTTTAGCAGGTTAATACATTCCCATGAGGGTTGGTAGCACTCCTAAACACATTAATATTTCTGCAGTGAAGCCTGTGAATACTTGCACTGACTTGAATACCTAAGCTTAATATGTAACCTCACCTAAATTCAGGTCAGATCTCACCACCAGTAGTTTGCTGCAGACGTATTTGGAAGATGTTCATATTTTTGGAGCTTTCTAGATTTTGAAATTCAGGGTAAGGAATTTCTGACATGAACTAATTTTGTATTTTATTTGTTTATGCTTTCCCTTTCTGCTTTTCTTATTAAAAGGAAAATGGAAACTTGGTGCATGTGTGGAGAAGCTGCTCTGAGTAGCACACAGTCTAGCAAGGATTTGGGACAGGCCTTCCTGCAGTCAGGAGCAGGTGCTGTGCTGCCTGGTGAGCAAGGGACAGAAGCCTCCCCCCACAGGTTGGCAGAACTGTTCTCAGCCTCCACAAGGACACTCAGCGAGAACCTGTGCAGCCCAGATAGTTTAAAAAGCAACGGGGAGTGGGAGGCCAGGCAGTGCCGAGAGCCGCAGGATGACATCGGCAAAGTGTTCCATTAGCGCTTAATAAAGAGAAGACGTCATGGGCCTGATGTGCAGGTGTGGGGGATTTGCTGCCCTTGGTGCCAGATGACATGTTCTGTACTTGACGAGTTCTGTAGATCTCAAGGACAGCATTTGCAGTGCTGGTAGAAAAGAGTAATTAATAGATTTTAATTAGCCGTGTATTATTTGAGGTTCTATGAGAAACAGAACCAGCAGGAGACGTACAGATGGACACATGGAGAGATCTCTTTCCAGGAAGGGACCCGTGATTGTGGGGGCTGACAGGTGCAGAATCCAGAGGGCAGGAGGCTGCCACGGCTGCACACACTTGGGCAGAGCGGAAGTGCAGCCTACCCCTGGGATATCCGCATGGTTTGGCTTCCAAAGGCTTTTTCTGTTATCTTGTTGGAATAAAAATGGCTTAAAGTAGTGTCATTCATTCATTTGTAAACAGCCCCCCCCCACGCCCCCACCCCCCGGGCACTGTGTGCAGGCCTTATGTCAGGTGTTGGGGGTGTGAAGGTGCATCCTGGATTTAAAGGATCTGCACTGTTTAAAGGATTTGCACTGTTTGAATATTCAGTGCAAAATGGATTTTTACTTAGTGGTGCCCTTAGATCCTCTTTTTCCACCTGCATGTTTGCACCTGATAGAAAAATTTATTTGGCTTTGAAACAACAGCAAATCTGATGTGGAATTTAAAACACAGCACACTGCTGAATATGAATAAATTTGATGTCTTGAATCAGGGAAAGAAGGGACAAAAAAACTATATAAGCACTACCTAAGAGCCTTCACGCGAGGGGCTCTGCCTTTCAGAACAGCTTGGGCTCTCCCTCACTGATCCCCAAAGCAGTGGAGACTGACCTGGTGGGTGGCAGGGGCAAAGGGTGGGGAAGGACCCGAACATGCCAAGCTCACTTGTGAATTTTACTGTGAATTTGGGTGCCTTCAGGAGAGGTCTGGTCTGTCTGTCTGCTCTCTTCCACGTGGTGAGTTACAGGAGTGCGGAGCCCACAGTTCTCCCTGAGCCAGGAGACGATCCTATGATTCAGGTCTTAGGGAGTCCATTTTGCTGCAAATCAGACTTCTTTACTATTAAATCTGATAATTTGGTCTTCATCTTTCTGACTTATGTCTACTCAGCTGGTTTGGAAGTTGAAAAAGATATAAGGGCTGAGGTTGCTCAAATATCAATACCCAATAGTCTACGACCACTTGGAATATAAGAATATTAGTGTACATGGCTAATTAGGTATGTTCATTTGGTACATTCATAGTCAGGACCTTGGACCTTTAAGAACAATTTAAATTACATTGCATAATATGTTTAAAAGGACAGGTTTATGTAATAGGTTTTAGAATACAGCCTATCTAAAAGTTTTGATTCTAACCAAGGATGAATTCCTTATCACTGGAGAATGCAGCTATCCACAATAACTTCTTTCATCATGATTCCAAGTAGCAAGGGAGCAAAAAAAACAAAGCAAAAAGTAATTTACATCTTTTATTTAAAGGTTTCTATCCTTCATAATTTCTCCTTGATTCTTTTTCTTGACCTTGTGTCAACTGAACTTGAAGATACTTGTTTTGCACAAACATGGAGCAAGAGAGCAAATATGACAAAACAAAGGCAGTACTACTTACTATGACAGAATGTTGTAGCAAGAAAGCAGACATTAAGAAATCAGAACTTTAAACAGAAAAGGTGAATACCAATTTATAATCTAAAAAAACCCACCCCCTGTGAAACTTTAGGCACATTATATTTAGGGTCGAGTTCAGGACACACCTAATTTTTATTCTGTAATTCCAAATGTTAATGCACATAGCAATTTGAAAACAGGCTATCCTGTTAAATGAAGATCTTATTCAAACAGCATTAGAAATAAAGTGTACATGGGACACCTGGGTGGCTCAGGTGTTGAGTGTCTGCCTTTGGCTCAGGTCAGGATCCTGGGATCCTGGGATCAAGGCCTGCATTGGGACCCCGCAGGGATCCTGCTGCTCCCTCTGCCTATGTCTCTGCCTCTCTCTGTGTGTCTCTCATGAATAAATAAAATCTTAAAAAAAAACAGTTCACTTTTCTACGTTCAGTTCTGAGACTGCAAAAAAAAAAAAAAAAAAAAAAAAGAACCTGAACTTGCGTTTACAGTTATAAACCCTATAAATAGAAAGTTGCAATGCTGTTGGCCCTACCACATCTTGTGCTGCTCGGTGATTCTAATTATAACCAGTAAAACACAAAACCGAACCAAGCCAAACGCATCACTCTTTGACAACTGGCATTTTACGGAGTGAGTGGCTTCCACAAAGCTAGCCTGTTTTCATAGGTTCAGTGTGTCCTATTTGATTTACATAACAACATATAAACAATTGGTACTAAGCTTCATAGAAACATCCAGTCTGTTATACTGTGTTAAGAGGTAAATGCACAGGCTGGGCGGTTGAGTCCCACCACCTACTAACTGCTTGGTCCTGGTGGATGACAAAACCCCTTTGGACTCTGGTTTCCTTACTTGTCAAACGAATATAATCCCATTTACACAATTAGCACATAGGCTGGCATTGGATAAAGTGAGACAACATACCAGAGTTTTTCAAAGTGAAAACAGCTGCTCACATGGAGGGTCATATTTCAGATTAATTTCACTAGCTACTGTATGACCTTCTGACTTGTCCTAGCTGAACCTTTTAAAATCATCCCATAACTTGGGGGAAACATAATACCTACCTCAAAGCACTGTCGTGGGGATTAAAGGAAGCAAAGACAAACAAGTTTGTGAAAAATGTTGGTTGGTTTTTTATTGCTTATTGACTACGTGTAAAGAAAACATGATTAATTTTTGTATAATTTATTCCTTGACAACACTGAAATTCAGATCAACTCAAGTCCTCTAGAAACCTGATTTCTTCTGAAACTTGACACACTTTGCATTAAAAGGGAGAACTTGTGGGTCTGACTGGGAACACCTTTGGAGGGGCAATGTATTATTGATCAATGCTACTTTTTATGGGAAGTTAGTCATGGCTGAACAGCATTAATTAATTCCACACGCGATTCAGTATTTCATTGTAGATTGATTATTCACAAGAAAGAAAAAGAAAAGTCACAATGGTTCTGAGGAAAATAAACCTAGTGGAATACCTCCCCCCCCCTTTTTTTGCTATTGCTAGGCTTTTGTGTCTAATAATGTGCACACCATTCTGAGATCATGTATTTTCATCAGAACACCTTCACTGGCCTATTTTTCTGAGTTCCTTTTGAAAGTGTGACCTCCTACTTCCCATCCACTGTCCACCATTCACCAGGATGTCAAGTAGCTCAGTGTGAAGGCTTGAGGTCAGCAATGTAAAGCTCACTGAAATGAGGCAGGTGCTCCATGGCAGATGCAGGTGGTTTAGAGGCAGATGTGACTGTGTTCATGGCATGTGGTACCCACGCCAGCCACGGACAGGTATAGCTTCCCATCTGGACACACACAAATTTCATAGAGTCTCTGTGAGCTGCCGGCGGGACCCTGAGTCCCCTGAACCAACTTGGGTAAACACACAGTTTCAGCATCAAGCACAAGCTGTTTGGGAGAAAAGGAGAGATGAAGTGGTAGAAAGGAACACGGTAGTGTGAAACTCCTATCTCAAAATGCTCCAGACAGGTTGGTTTCTTTTCTGCATAGAAAATGAAACAGGCACCTGACTTAGGTCATAATGATCAGATTCTTTTAAAGCTTATTTCTAGGGGCACCTGGGTGGCTCAGTGGTTGAGCGTCTGCCTTTGGCTTAGGTCGTGATCCCTGGGTCATGGGATCGAGTCCCACATTGGGCTTCCTGCATGGAGCCTTCTCTCTCTGCCTTTCTCTGTGTCTCTTATGAATGAATAAACGAAATCTTAAAAAAAATAAAGCCTATTTCTAGCTTTCTAGAATTTCTAGGCAGAGGCTTAATAATTCCTTCTCCAAACTGAAGTGTTTTTTTTTTTTTTTCTTTTAAACCCATTGTGCTCAGGCAGCCCGGGTGGCTCAGCGGTTTAGCGCAGCCTTCAGTCCAGGGCCTGATCCTGGAGACCTGGGATCGAGTCCCATGTCAGGCTCCCTGCATGGAGCCTGCTTCTGCCTCTGCCTGTGTCTCTGCCTCTCTCTCTCTGTCTCTCTCTCCCCTCTCTGTGTGTCTCTCATGAATAAATAAAATAAAATCTTAAAAAAAAAAAACCCATTGTGCTAGTTGAGCTAGGAACATTTATGATGCTACACTCCCAGAAATACCTTTCAGAATTACCTGCAAAAAACTCTTTTGATTCACATTTATTTTGTGATTTACTTTGACTTTATGCTAAATCACCTCTACCTCATTAGGGTAAAGTACAAGTCACAGAAATACAGTCATCTTAATAATTTTTATCTGTGAATGTTGGAATTTCAGTTGGTTTTCTTTTCCTGTGAGAGGTGATTGACTTCATCATTAGCTACCATTTCCCTAACTTCTAAAATATTATTTGAAACTCAGCTGCCTTCTCTTAGATGTGGAAAAGCAGTAGACACCCGGACTACAGCCAACTACGGTTAAATGGAAGCTATTGGGATTTTTGTTCCTCCTATGGTTTAATTAAACTGAAATGTAAACAAATGGCCCTTAATTGGGGTTTGGAAATCTTTTGGGGAACTAAAGACTGTCACACCGGGTACTCTAACCTTACCCACTCCAGGGCGCACCCACTTGTTAGAAGGAATTGAAGTATGTCATGGACGCACATGTTTTTCCCCCCACAAACAAGGTTGGACTCTTCCTTTATTTTATATACTCTCACCCACGAACTCTACTCTTTTCATAAACTGATGTTTGCCATCTGTACTCCCCCTGGGGAAGTTGACCACTGCCATGTGAAGCCATGGGTGGAACAGTAATAGAAGCAGAGCTTTATTTACCTTGTGGTCTGGGACACAGTTAGAGTAAAAGAAATTAAATCTATTTTTTTTTTTTCAACACAGAACCTACTTAGGCTATTGTCTGATGCTTTGGATTTGTGGCTACCTAGTCTTCCCTAATGTGTGTTAGCTTTTCCTTGTTGGCTTCTCTGCTCTCCCTTATTATGGTTAATCAGTGAATTTTTTTCTAGTTGTTATTTTTTTCCTGCTCTTCTAGCAAACTGTCATCACTGGCAGTCCACATACTGCATCCCTGCTCACCTTCCTTTATCTTTATGGTAATATATCTTGTGGGAGACCAGCCACCCCCACACTTTGAACTAGCTCCCAGTAATAAGGGATATCAACTTTAATTATGAGTCAGGCTGTGTGCTACTATAAAAATGATACCTTATTTGTGGAAATAAGTGGTTATTATTTCAAAATTAAAATTAGTATTTTTTCAAAATAATACATCTTAAGTATGTAATGACATTATAATTTAGTAATGAGATTCCAGAATTCTTGACTTCCATTTTGGCATTTATCTGCTCTTGGCATCATAACATTTTAAGTTACAACTTAAAGGGGCTTCACTGGATGTCTTTTATATTACACTAGCAGGCTGCCATTGGATGGGTCCTGTCCACACTTATGAGCTGCCTCTCATGGTCTCCATTTGCTGCCTCAATCACACCTTCCTTTTAATAGTAAGTGAATGTAATTTCAAACATTACCACCTATATCACCACATTGGTATCTCATAACTCTGTGACATAGTTAAGCAAATATTATTTTTCCTATTTGACAAATGAGAAGATAGGTCCAGGTGTGGAGAGGCCTGTTAACTTTCCTGAACTCAAACAGGTAATTAATGAATTGATCTAGTGCTAGAACAATCAATACTGGGTAGTGAGTGCTCTACTGCTTCATTATGACTTTGGTTTGTATCAATGATCTTTTATTTCTGGACCTGAAGTTTCAGATTTTATCCTTATTGTGGTTGACTTTTAAAGCTTTTATTTTTCATATTTAATTTTCATTTAAACATAATATGATGTGAGCAAGCATAGCGCTCAAGGCAACAACCGATTATGGCCATCATCTACAGGTAACTCCTAGTGACCACTATATTGAGAGAAGTTGGATTAATAGCAGGTAATGGCAGAACTGATATTCTCTGTCAGCTCTGAAAGTCATCAGGACATACAACAGGAGCTTCATAACACTGAACTCACCATTCCATCACTACTTTGAAAAATGATATCCATTTGAGAAAGAGCTTCGATTTTCCCAGCATGAGCTTTAATATGAACACCCTTTGGGGCATCCATGCTTAGACTCCGTGTGGGGGACTCTAATCTGAAATGAGGGAAAGAAACAACAAAAAATAGTATTAAAAAAAGTCACCCCAGGAATCCCTCATTGAATGGATTTGTATAGAAACTACAAATAATAAAGTATATAGTATCATTGTCATTTTTTTGTAGTGTACATTCTTTATTGACAAATCCAGAAATAATGTGCAATGAAGAAATTAACTTCCCATTAATGAGTCTACAAAATTAATATCCTCTAAAAACATAAAAAGATTACACAGCTCCACCCGTACATAGTAGTTTCAGATGGCAGGGTTAAGCACTCTGCATATCACACTAGAAGAAAATGCTATTTGTGAATAACTTTGTAAAGCTATTTCTTTAATGAAAACACAAACTTGTTTGGGGAAAAAGGACAAACTTAACGGTAACATGTTCATTTGCTACCTGCTCATAAAATAGAATGTAAACTTATTAGGTTTTGTTTGCATGTTGTTTGTTTTTAATCTAGGAGGATTACAGGGCAGATGTGAAGATTTCTTTTGTGAAAATTCTGAACTGGTAGGGTTGATAGACAGAATAGAGACTGGCTTTAGCTAGCTTTGTTTATTTTATAATTTATCAGAATCTCCTGTGTTAAAGTCAAACAGAACCAGGAATGAACATATGGACCAGAGAAATTCTATTTGCCTCTGCCTGAAAAAATACTAAATTTCCACCAGGTGGCATAACATGATCATTTGAAACCCAACCTAAATCAACCCAAAAGTCCAAAAGGCTGAATGGATTGAAATGTTTCAAGATAAGTGAGAAGTAGAACAGGATCCAAACCAGTCTGTAATCCTCCCACAGCAGGGTAATATCGGTGTAGGCATGGGTATCAAAGAGAAAGGGGAGTGGCTCCAGAGGAGAGAAGTACTTGGGTCATTAATTGCATTTGAACTGAGTATTTATTCGGTGGATGTTTAACTCAGATGAATTGCTGCCTTTAATTGGCAAGTTTTTTTGTCTACCATTCTTTGTTATAGAAAACAAAGTTTTATTTTCTTGTGTACATTCAATATGTAATATTTGATCTGTTACACATTTTGAAATTTATATTTACCTTGAGTACAAGGAAACAGAGACATTCATAGAATTTATTAGTCAAATTATGTTAAGCTTAGGTTATAGGGAAACACTTGGATACATCCAGATGATTTGGTCGGCTGACTGCCTGCTCATTTTGCTATTTTACATCTGCTAATCGTCTACATTTGTCCTGTCCGGATTGATAGAAAGGGGGAGGTGGTGGGGAAGGAATGGAAGGAAGACATGTAAGCAACTTTAGATGTCTGGTCCATTTCAGGTAATCCATTTGTGATCCTGAAGATCCTAGTGAAGGTGAGTTTGTTTCTCATCAAACAACAAAATGACCTCAACAGGACCAATTACTAGTTTTTAACCATGTTACAATATACTGCTTCTGGAATAGGAAATTTCTTCCCCTTTGCATTGTTTCTAGCCCTCGAGATGAAATATGTCCGTTCAGCACAAGTAAAAACACATTTTACCAAAAAAGTCTGTGATTACAATGTCCTGAAGCATACATTTCCATGAACACAATTAACAGTAGTCAGATATAAAATAACTCCATTATTTTCTCTTTTGTTATATTTTAGTTTGCTAGTTAAATATCTACCCCTTTCTTCAAATATGTGAATATATATTTACTCATGACTTATATGAGGAACAAAAAGTTTTGAGCACTGATTCAGAAATTTACCAAATAAGTAAGCTGTGTGTGTACATATATGCATATGTATATGGTATACACAGTATAAAAACAGTAGCAAACAAGGCAGATGAGCTGCTTGCCTTTAAAACCTAGCATTCAAGCAGCTTAAAGAATGTAAGCAGAGGAATGACAAGATTCCATTTTTGCTTTAAAAAATATCACTCTATAAATTCTGGTCAAGACAGATGAGCAGCACAGCTCTGCCCTCAGCCAGCAATTACATATAAATGCTGGTTAAAATACGATCAAAATTATTAAAACACATACTAGGCAAAAACAAAACAAACAAAACCAAAAAACAACCCAGAAAGACAAAGGCATTTTCATAGTGCCAGAAACAGAAGAAACTCCTAGCCAGAGTGATGAGTGGGTGCTGAAAGGCTGGAGCCCTTGGAGTTTATGGGCAGATAAATGCCTTGTGGGTTGGTATTTTCCATCTCTACAGGGAAGGAGTTGTGGCCAGCTGTGGGGGGCAGGGGAGGAGTGTTTGGAAATGCGCTTTGGGCATACAGAAGGGAAATGAAACACAGTATGATAACAGCCCTAAAGTAGGCTGCTCATTCTGGGATGCGAAGAGAAAGTCTTAAATCATGCATTAGTGTGGAATCCAAATCCACACCCTATTCAGGCAGTTTATAAAACCAACAAGAGAAATATCTAGGAACACAGGCTTCAGAACAGTGCCCCCTGCAGGGCCCTGCCAGAAGTGAATGTGAAATTGACATGTAAAGGCAAATGTTGAGTCTCCATGACAATTGCTCCCAGATGAAGAACAGAAGAGGATGAGCTGTCAGACAGAATTTTCAAACCACATGGGAGGATCTATCAATATGAGGAACTAGAGATAATAGAGCAGTCAGAAAGGGACTAACTAAGTTTAGAGCATCCAGGGAGATAAATTAACACTCATAGAAGAAGACCAGAATAGAAAAAGAAAGATTTAAAAACCAGGCAAGTAGAAATTCATGAAATAAAAAAATTAAAGTCTTGTAGTAGACTGAATAGTAGACATGCCACATATCAAAAGAGAATAGGACCCTATAATGTAGATTTGGTAATGGTTGGGAAAACACGAAATGTGAAATTTGAGATACACATTAAACTTTTTTAAATGCATAAAAACAAAGTACAGAATTTCAAAGGAAACTAGGTGACTTTTAAATACAAATATAAAAATATCTTTAAATGGGTGATATGGCAATTTATGATCTTATTTAGTAATTAAATAAAATCTGGCCAGAGGACTTACACCTAGCGTAATCTCAAAGCAGTGAAGAGCAGTAATGTATTTTGAGATTTTGCTATAACCTTTACATGATATTAAAGTATCTCTGGCTTCTAAAGATGAAAAAGTCAAGGAATCTGCCCATACTACTGTGGTTTGTTGCCTCTCATTCATATTTGAAGGAATGCTAAATTTCAATTAGAGGTCAGTAAAAATGAAGGATTTCTTTTTCATATTCAAAATCATTAACCCATTAAATTCTATTCTTGGACACCCAGGGGATCAACAGACCACAAGTAAAGTATGCCTATGCTCTAGAAGATGAGAAGACAGACAGGAAGAGGTAATGTTTAATTAGAATTGAAAAATATCATGAGTTCCTAGAACTGAAGAGGTACACCAATACCCAAGTATGAATTAAGACATATCCAGCCTCCAAACGCTTTGTGGCAAAATTGCAAAACATTAAAATTATGAGAAAGCCTTCAAAGTATTCACAATGAAAATCAAATTGTTTTCTGACCAAAGACCCAAAAGTAATGAATAATATCTTAAAAATGCTGATGTAAAATTATTGTCAGTCTAGAAATATATCCCAACTTAGCCATCATTCAACTGTGAAGGGACTAGACATTTCAGGCCCACAAGGGAAAGTTTGCTGTCTAAGCAGATCCTTAGTGAAAAAAAATACTTATGGAAACTAAAACCAGAAGAAAGGAGTATTTTGCAAGAGCAGTTTTGGACATTAGAAAAAAAAATCAACACAGTGTGGGAATAAAGCTAAATCTGTATTGCCTGAAAAATACAACGAGAGAGATGAGTAAAAGCTTTGCAAAATATGGAAAGTGAAGTTTGGATAGGAATAACTTTCTAAATTTTTTGGTATAAGAAGAGAATGATAATGACAAACTTAGTTAGAAAGTATTAATTTATCTCCATGCATATAAAATATAGAGGGTTATCATTAGGGATGCCTGAGTGGCTCAGTGGTTGAGCATCTGCCTTCAGCTCAGGGTGTGATCCTGGGATCCAGGATCAAGTCCCAAATCAGGCTCCTTGCAAGGGAGCCTGCTTCTCCCTTGGAGAAGTGACACAGGAGAGACACAGGAGGGCTGTGTCACTGCCTCTCTGTCTCTCATGAATAAATATATAAAATCTTAATAAAAAAAAAGGTTATCATTAAAAGAATGAAACCAGAACCACTAGAGGGAAATACTGCAGGGAGAATAAGCAGAAGTTTAATAATCCAACTAAAGGCCAGAAAGAAGAAAAAATGAAAAGAAAAAGTACAGTAAATAAAATAGGACATCACAGAAATATTTCTTTTTTTTTTCACAGAAATATTTCAAATAAATCAGTGATCATAATAATAATAAATAGTTAAATTTACCTATTAAAAGTTAGAAGCTTTAGGGGATTAAACCTCAAATCCAGAAATTTAACCACTAGAGAAACAACTGAAATATAATGATATACCCCACACAAAAAAACCAAATCTGATTGGATTAAATACCTTAATGTGAAAAAATGAAAGTGTTTTTGAAAAAATTCACACCTCCCCCTCAACTAATGCCTAAGGAGTATTTTTAATATACCCAAGTTCCTAAGGGCTTATTTTCACTATTCTGTAATTGGATGAAGATTTTTAAAAAATATTTTATTTTTTAAGTAATCTCTACACCCAACGTGTGGCTGGAAACTTACAACCCAGAGATCAACAGTTGCATGCTTTATTGACTGAGCCAGTCAAGGCAACCCCCCACCCCTTTATTTTCTGTTTTTGGATGAAACTTTCAACTCTTCAAACTGTTTTTATTTGCTGAATTGACTAAATCTACTATGTTTTGTTTTGATATTTTATGATTTTTTTCTTTTTTCTTAGAATTGCTATAATTAAGGAAAACCAGCCACACCATAAACTGTCAATTACCATGAGGCACAAATTGCTTTCCTTGTTTAAGTAGACACAAGGTGGTAACCTATGATAAATGAGAAATAAATACTTAGGATAAGGAATATAATTATGCAAGCTGTGTTAGATAAATCAATGCTTTATTTGTTAATTATGTTTATCAATGAGTTGTTTTGAAAACCACTGAAACAGAAGGAATTAAATTCCTGAGGTACCACTTTCAACCATTATGCAAATGTATTTGAAAACCAAGATTAAATTAATAATTTCTTAAGGAAATACAGTTGATAAAAATTGACCCTTATTAAAGGTATAGTTTAAAAGACAAATTTTTATAAAAGAGGAATTGCACTTTTAAGGAATTATTTTTTAAAAATTAATCAGGCCGATATGGTTCCAGGGAGAATTATATGAAAGCTTTAGAGATCAGAGCATCCCAATTGTCCACAATTATTCCAGAACAATGAAAATGAGGGAAATCTTAATTCTTGAAGCATAGCATTGTTATCTAGACTTTACAAAAACAGCACACAGAAAGCTAGGTACAGACCAGTATCATTCATGTATATAAATGTGAAGGTTCTAGATAAAATATTAGCAGATAAAATTGAACACCATTTTAAGGAAAGAATATACCATGACCAAGTAGAATTTATTCCATGAATGCAAGATTGGTTCAGTATTAGAAAACCCATTAACGTGACACACTGTACTAATATATCTAAGGAACACATAAATATGACTATCTCCATAAACACAAATGAGCCTTTGACAAAATATAACAGTCATTTTATTTATAAAATATTTTCTTTACACATTCACATCATCTTACTTAATGGAGGAATACCAGTGGCATTTCCATTTAGACTGGGTAAAGGCAAGGATGCATACTACTTCCACTTGTTTCTCACACTGCTCTAATGATATTGGGACATGGAGTGAGATAAGGGAAATCAGAGATACAGAGTTGCAAAAGAAAGTGTAAGAATATATCTATTTGCAGATGATATGAACGTATATCTGAAAAATCCTAATGGGCCAACATAAAACTCACTCAAAGAATAAAAAGTTTGGTAAAGTCATTTATATAAAATTAATACGCAGCAATCAGTAGCTCTCATATCCAAAACTTACCTTGTAGGAAGATATAATGGTAGATAGAGTAAAACCTCATTTATAATTGTGACAAAGATGAGCTAAAATGCTTAGGGATAAACTTAATGAGAAATGTGACAAACTTGCCTAAAGAAAACTTTTAGGCACTCCTGAAAGGACAAAAATAGATTTTGGTGAATGGAAAGATGCCCTATGTTTTTGGAAAAGTAATGTTATGAAGACATCAGTTTTCCCTAAGTTAATTTATGAATTTAACATAATCCTAATAAAAGAATATGCTTTGGGGACACCTGAGTGGCTCAGTGGTTGAGTATCTGCCTTTGGCTCAGGGCATGATCCCAGGATCCTGGGATTGAGTCCTGCATCACACTCCCTGCATGGAGCCTGCTTCTCCCTCTGCCTATGTCTCTGCCTCTCTCTGTGTCTCTCATGAATGAATGAATGAATGAATGAATGAATTAATGAATTAATGAATAAATAGTTAATTAAAAAAAGAATACACTTTTACTTGAATTAGACAAGTTAACACTCAAGTTCACATGGAAAAATAAGGAAGAATTAATTGATAGAGAAATGTTGAGAGTCGCTACAAGGTTATGTGCATATGTGTGAGAGAGACAAGTCCTATCTGACTTTAAATGATCTTCTAAATCCTGTTTATCAAGATTGGTGCTGGCACTGGCACCTGAATAGACCGATGAATAGAATAGAGTAGAAAATACACAAACAGGCCCACCTGCATAGGAAAATGTAATACATGATAAAGGTTGTATTTCAAACTGTAGCAGCAAAAGTAGAATTTCTAATAAATAATCTAATTGTTGGCACTTCTGGTTGGCTGAATGGAAAAAAATAAAATTAGACCTAGACCTCATACCTTATACCTCATACAAGAATAATCTCTAAGTGCATTTGGGATCTACAATGTATTTTAATATAAAAGGGAAAGCCAGATGAGCAACATGGCAGACAACTTCCCCTTTCTATAAGGAAAGTTTCAACTTATGGTTTAAAATCCAAATTCAGTGAAAGAAATAATTAATAAATTTGAGTACACAGGGCAGCCTGGGTGGCTCAGTGGTTTAGCGCCACTTTTGGCCCAGGGTATGATCCTGGAGACCAAGGGTTGAGTCCTGCATCAGGCTCCCTGCATGGAGCCTGCTTCTCTCTCTGCCTGTGTCTCTGCCTCTTTCTCTCTGTGTCTCTCATGAGTGAATAAATAAAATCTTAAAAAAATAAAATAAAATAAATTAATTTGAGTACACAAACATTAAAAATAAAAAAAAATGTTAATAGGAAAAATGTTGATATTCAGAATATATATTTAAATATATGTATTTATATATTTAAATAAAACCGTTTAAAAAAGGAAAGAAGCAAAGCAGATGAAGTCAATTCTAGAAAAAGTAGCCTTAATAACAGAATAAAAATATGAAAGATGCTTAACCACACTAGTTGCCAGAGAAATGAAAAGTAAAATAACACAAGATAACACTCATCAGTGTGAAAAGGATCATAAAGTCTGGCAGTGGGACATGGTGGTAAAAGGTGAGGAAAGACAGACTCTAACACTGCTCACAGAATTAGAAATCAGCACAAAGCATTTTGAGAGGCACACTGGTCAGGTTTGGCAAAGTCCAATATGTTTACATCTGAAACCCACACTTTGTAAAACTTGGTGGAATGGACAACTCAGAGTGCTCTTCATGGCTCTTCTATGGCTGTTCTAAAAGAAGTGCTCTTCATGGCTGTTCTAAAAGAAGTCTGAAAAACTGGGTGCCCATTACCCACTTTTAAGTTAACATTGTGTTTTACATAAATTTAAGTATTTGCAAAAGATACCATTTATGCCATATTATAAACACGGTCATTTTGAAAGAAAACTCATCACGTTACAGTGTATTTGATGGAATCTAAAAATCACGGAGATTTGATAACCACCAACTTTGGGTTACAATCCAATATTTACAATATTTTTGCTTAAGTTTTTTGCCTGGGAGATTTTTGATGGGCAACTCTTTCATTTGGCTTGTGTATCCTTTTGCTATACCCTTGCTGTTTTGATTTTTGAGCACACCTTATTCACTGGAGCTACAAAATGCTCCAAATTTATCTTCTACATTCACTGTCTCAGTCTTAGAATGAGCCATTTCTCCAAAGAATCCTGACTCTTTTTATTACAGAATCATGAGAAACAAAGTACTGGTTGCCACTGGTTTTATTTTAATTACTTGATCTCTCATTTCTAGAATTTACATTTTTTTCCAAATTTGCCATTTTTATACTATTTTGCCTTTGCCTTATCCTTGTATTCAATTTTTTATTCGTGTCTTTAAAAATCTCTCATTTTGCTCTACTATGTAGAGTTTGGGGCAGGGGTTAACTTGTAGTGGCTGCCAATTCTTTGTCATTTCATTATTATTATTATTATTGTAGTAAATTCATTTTCAGCAAGGATTGTTTTCCATAGGTGTTTTTATGTCATGGGTAATGAGATAATTTCTTCAATGTAGTTTGACTTCAGTGTAGTTAATGTTAATTTTCCAGCTTTGAGTTCTTATACAATGTGGATTTGGTCCTCTGATCTTGGCTGAGCACTGGCATGAAGGATTTCTTGTGGGTAACTCTTTCAACCAATGGCTCAAGATGGGTTTGCAGTATCTTTTTTTTATCTAGGCAAATTGTTTCAAGTATCTTTCATAGGGGGCCACTGTTTACAAGGCATCTCAGGCTGGGGCATTACACACACACACACACACACACACGCACACACGCACACACACACACACACACTGTGGCTTAGTATCACAGTCTCATAATAAAATTCTAGCCCCTAATCTCTATGGCATCCTGATATCTCCAGGAGTACCATGGCTTTAGCTTTTACTGTGTTCTCACGATGAATTTCTTCTGTTCCTGGGACCTAAGAATGAGCTTGTCTTGGTTTCTAGTTAAGCAATAAGTATATAATATATATTTATAAATATTTATTTGCTTGCTTATTTATTTATTTATTTATTTATTTATTTATTTATTTATTTATTTATTTATAAGTATACTAGCATTTACAAGTGTTTGAAAAACAGGAGCAAATGTTTCCATGTCCTCTCATTTTACTTATCTAATGATGACACGCGTATACTTCTGACTATGCGCTAGGCATTGTTTCCAGCAATTTACAAATAATAACTACTTAATCACCATCACATCCCTATTGAGTTGCACAGGATTTACATTTTACCCTGTGACATTAATGTCTACTGATTTCCTTGTTTCAGTTCAAATGCTTCCTTCTCTGTGACATCATCTCAAATTACCCTGGGAAGATTTTATGTTTTTTCAACTATGCTCTCACTATATTGTGAACTTTCATCGTAGCAAGGACTTACATTGTTCTAACTTGTTTCTATGTTTCCTTTCCCAACAGACTTTAAAATCATTAAGGGAATGATCCTATGTGTTTTATCACTGTAGAACTAACAACCGTTCTGGTACGTTAACATGTTTAGTACATTTTTGCTGAACTTTAAAAAAAAATGAATTATATCATGTATGAATGAAAAGCAGCATGTTAGAATGAAGGCAGCATAGCAGAGTTCACATTTTTCTTGTGAATGATTTTGCTATAAGAAATGTAAATCTAGTTTAAATACACGTTATCTTTCTTCTTAAAATAATAATTGTCACCCTTCTATGATTACCATTTGAGCCAATGTAAAACTTTAAATTTGTGATATTTAAAGATGTATATTTCAGAGATATATTTATGAATGCATAAGGATCTCAGCCCTACAAAATCCACATTCATTGTTTTCAGGATATTCTAGAATCATTTTCACTTTATCTTAGGCCAGGAATAATAAGGGTATGGGACTCAGAAATATAAAGTGAGGGACGCCTGGGTGGCTTAGCAGTTGGGTGGCTGCCTTAAGCTTGGGTCGTGATCCCAGGATCCAGGATCGAATCCCACATCGGGCTCCCTGCATGGAACCTGCTTCTCCCTCTGCCTATGTCTCTGCCTCTCTCTCTCATGAATAAACAAATCTTAAAAAAAAAAGAAATATAAAGTGAAAGTTTATGGTAAGAATTTACAGAAGAAAATATGAATATTATATAATCATTTAGAAGAGTCTGGTCATAAATCAAAGAATAAATCACTCAAGGGTCCACTTAGGTAGAAAAGAGAATACACCCAATGAACATGGACTTTGGAGTCAGAGCTGATAGGCTATTTTAATCTTAGCTTAGAACATGCTGCTATCTAGATCTTGGTTTTCCTCTCTTGTAAAATGGGAATCAAGTTGCTTATTTTTAAAATAGAGTTAATGATTACATGAGATAAGTTATGTACAGCACAGAGCACAGATCCTGCAAGTTGAAGACATTCAGTATTTGTTCATGCCTCCCATCCTCAGCCCATTCCTCCAGGACTTTCTTACAATTTCATCATTTTCTTAATTATTTTGCTTGTAACACTTGGGTTATGTGACGTCCCTTAGTATCATCTTTTAGAAAGCAAGAGGATACTCTTCTGTCATTTTTTTTTTTTTTTAGCAAGGGCCTGACGGATAACAAGCAGATTGACACTCTGGTGGGACGACATAAGATAAATGGTTTAATTTTGAGATCTATATGTTTTAAAACAGTGAAGTAAATTACTTCAAAAAGTAGTCTGGCATCTCTACAATTTTATTACTTTATAATTTAAAAATGGTTTAAGTGGAATTATTTTTAAAGATATTGAATCACTTTTCTATCCTAGAAAAGTAAAATGTTCTTCTTCCCTAACTATAATAATTCTGTAATATTGATCTTATGCATAATGATCCTTTACCAAAATTATCCTTTATCAAAATTAATGAAATTGTTCTAATGTAATTAGAGTCACAATTTATTTTCATGCTGCAGATGTTCTCTAAGTGGGTAAGATGAATTGAACCTCATTTGCTTTTGATTAATATTTAATTAGACATTAAAAAATAAGAGAAATGCTTAATTTCCTAACTTTTATTCCATCTAGTGTGATTATCTACTTGGTACAATAATGATAATAAAAATAATTATTTGGGGATGCCTGGGTGGCTCAGTGGTTGAGTGTTTGCCTTTGGCTCAGAGTGTGATCCTGTAACCGGCACCCCACAGGGAGCCCACTTCTCCCTCTGCCTGTGTCTCTGCCTCTCTCTCTGTCTCTCATGAATAAATAAATAAAATCTTAAAAAATAATTATTTGAACTCAACTTTCAGTTTACAAAATACTTTTAACCTAATAGCTAATTAAATCTTTCTCAGAATACACTGAGATATGTTACTATCAGTATTTTATAGATGAGAAAGTTTCAAAAGGTTAGTTTGGCCAAGGTTGCATATACTTCAAATTCAAATACTAAATGTAATTTTAAGTGATACCTTGGACTTCAGGCACTTGTTTTAAAAAATAGTATTTGACTTTGTTATAAAATACAAATATAATATTGGAATAAACAATTATAGCAATAAATGTTATTCAGTGGTGCACTGATAAAGTGAAGTACACAAAGGCACACAGAGACTCTGTATAAAGTATTTTACAATCTGGTACTAGTCAATTTTATATATTCTGACATTACGTAAAGATATAACAAAGGTTGGGGACATTATGCTAGGTGAAATGAGCCAGTTGCAAAATACAAATACTATATGATTCCATGTATATGAGGTGCCTAGAACTGTCCAATTGGAGGAGACAGAAAGTAGAATTGTGGTTTCCAGGGGTTGGTAGAGATGAGAATAGAGAGTTGTTTACTGGCCACAGAGCATTAATTTTGCAAAATGAAAAGATTTCTGGAAATGGAAGGTGGTGATGGTTGTACAGCAGTGTTAATGTACTTAATACTTTTGAACTGTACATTTAAAAGTAGTTAAGATGGTAAATTTTCTGTTTTGGGTGGATTAAACATAGGGAGTCAGTACCACTTTTTACTTCCTTTGGATTTTAGTAAGTATTGACTAGTTAATAAGTGGAACATGAGAATAAAGATAATTAATGGAATAAGACATGATCTGGTAATGACTGCTAAGATATTATTCCACATATATCCAGGTATCATCCATAAGAAAGTTTGTATCTGAACAAAATTCTTACCTCAGGTCCTGAAATGGGTCAGCTCTTACGAGGGGGGTCTCCACTGAATGTTCAAAAAGAGCACCTTCGGGGCCTAAACAAAACCAGAGGTGCATCACTTTACAAAAGTAAAACAAATGACATCAAACTATTAAATATTTAGTCTATATATTAAAGCGCAAGTAGATTTAGAACTTGTGGCTGAATTTGTACAGATGTAAGAAAACATAACTGATATATAGGAACTAATATATAGGATTTTAAACTTTTATGGTAAGCTGAAATTACTCTAAGGGTGTCAGTGGAACTCTTTTGTAAGGAACTATAACTTTATAATTAGTTTTTAAAAGTATGACAATTACTTAACCAGTTAGCGATATTATAGTGACACGTGATAATTGTAATGCACATAAGTACAAGGCAGGCATAAAGCTTATAATCTAATACGTATTATCGTTACATAAAAGCAGCAATTTCTCTATCATTGAAATTGTCAGTGTTCAAATTATACGATCTTACTTTTATTATTGCTATTTGGCCTCAAAGTAAATATTCCTCAGAATCTATTTGCATATATTAAAATAGATTCTTCATAAATGGTTTTATAAAAATAACTCTTAATAAATTATTGATTTTCAGAGTAACTATATTTCCCTTATGTATGCATTCATATTTGATATTCCCAACTATGATTATATAAAAATATATAATTGGTGTAACATCAATGAAAATAGAAACATATTATTGTGGTCATATAATCTAAATTTTAGGGAAAAAAGTTCCATTATAAAATATTATTATGTAGATAATGCACTTAAATAACTGTAAAACATGATCCTGTATAAATATTATTTGTATAATGAGAGTGTAATAATAAAAAAGTCCAGTCTTGCAATGTTAACTTTGTTTTTAAAGAATGTATCGCCAAGATTAGATATAGTAAATCGTCTGGTCATTTTCTTTTTTTTTTTTTTTTTTTAATTTTTTTTTTTAATTTTTATTTATTTATGATAGTCTCACAGAGAGAGAGAGAGAGAGGCAGAGACACAGGCAGAGGGAGAAGCAGTCTCCATGCAGGGAGCCCGATGTGGGATTCGATCCTGGGTCTCCAGGATCGCGCCCTGGGCCAAAGGCAGGCGCCAAACCGCTGCGCCACCCAGGGATCCCTGGTCATTTTCACTATAAGATATCAGCAGTATTTGGATGATACCATCCAATTTCTTTTCTGGGTCCTAGAATAATTTATGATGAATGGATACTCATGTGAAGATCTGTAGTAAGACTATGGCACAAATGAATTGGATGGTGTGAAGACCTGATGGACAGAACCCCATACTGAAGGGGAAACTGCTCAAAGGCTATGCCCTTCTTCTCTACATGCTGCTTCTGTAAGTCCTTTTGGTTACAGAAAGAGAGTTCAGTATGAATACTTCTGTTCAAACAGTGGATAATATCTATCGAGACATCTATTAGATTTTTATGCTGATAATTACTAAGATTGATTCCACACATACATTGAGTATTTATGGCCTGAAATGAGCTTTTCAAGTGATACAAAACCAAAAAAGATTTCCATTGCCCTGCCTCGCAGCCAAACCTTCACATGATGTCTCCAACCCATTCTTTTCTGCCACCGCTGCAAATTGCCTTTTGCCTTATTACTCCAAAGAAAATGCTCTTGTTAAGATAATCATGACCTCCATGATGGCATATTCATGACAATTTCAGTCCTTGTCTTTCCAGGACCCAAATCCTGGGATCATAGTCTCTCTTGGCATCAAGAAAATGGCTCCTGGTGACATTCCTCTTACCACATTATCTGTTTCTTCATATTCTCCTTTAGTGGCTACCCTTCCTTTTTATCTGACTGGGCTCTATCTAATGTTGGCATCTCTCAGAGCTCCATTGGTTGACGATGCCCCCATTTGTATCTTTAGTCAAAACTTCATCTCTGAGAAATAAACAGCTCACATATCCAAGAACTGACTTGACATATCCACTTGGCTATTTCACATATACCTTGCATTTATGCAGCTAAAACATTAACTGTCTATTCTCCCTGCCTTGCAAATGTGTTCTCCTCCTCAGGCTTGTCCATTCCCTAGAGAATAATGTCATCAGCCAGGAAACAAATATTATCTCTCTATCTTTGACCCCCTTCTCTCAATTTCTGGCATCCATTTGATCTATTGGCAAATCTTTTATATGTCAGTTCTTAATTTGAAATCATTATCTTCCTTCAATGACCATTGTTACCACCTCTTCAGGTCACCAGGATCTATTGCCTGGTGACATCTTCCTAACTGGTTTTACTGTTTCCTCTCTTTTCTCCAAACAATCTATTCTCCCTTGTAATGATTATATTGATCTTAAAATGTATAGCAAATCAAAGAGTACCACTTGAAATAATTCAATGCCTTTCCATTGTACTTAAAATAAATCCTAAGTCTTTATAATGGTCAGTAAGAACATGCATGAACTGCTTTCTCTGTATCTCCCCTTATACCAAGCTTCTTTCAGACTTAAATTCAAAATGATAAAAAAAAATCATGAAATAATATGACATAGATAACCTCAAATAGAACAGCAATCAAAACAGATGTAAATATTTTAAACTCCTCATTACAAAACAAAAGTCTTTTAGATGGCGTTAAAAAAATAAATTCCAGCCAAGCCCCACTTTCAAGAGAAATGTAAGTCATTTGATGTGAGAATTTAGGTTGGAAGATTTAAAGAGGCCATCAAGGTCTTACAGAAATTTAGAGGAGTCATCACACAAGGAAGTGATGGTTAGGATTGTTGGAGCCATACTGAAATAAAGAGGGGAATGTTACACACTTAAGAGAAGCACAGTTAGAGTAAATATTACTGGACCACTGACATAATCAAACTGGAGCTATCCTACCTCCAGACTTCTCATGTAAGATAATATATATTCTTATCATTTAAGCCAGATTTAATTAGGTCTTTTGATCCTTTCAGCTGGAGATTGTTAACAATGGGCCAAATCATCAACTTGTTCACAGAGCTTCACATTACAGTGTTTAGAGATCTTGCATATGTTCTTAAAGGATAGGGTGATCTCTTAGCATCTTCTAGATCATCTGTCTTCATGTCTTTTTAAAGGACCTGGACTTATCATCTTTGTTTATGTTCACTTTTTCAGCTGCTGAAATCTTACTTTCCAGATCCTCTTTTTTATCAGTGGCTTTGTGAGTGACTCCAGCATTTCTCTCCATCACTTCTGACTTCATGTAAGCCTGCTTAGCTGCACAGGTGCAAAGAAATTGAACTGGCTTCAGTAAATCTTGTTTTCCTCAAGAGGAATTGGATACCATTGCAGGTCCATGTTTTTCTTACTAAATGTTGGGGAATGAACCCAGCCTAGCATATCACTGCCAAGGAATTAAAGTGTATTTTCTGCCAGAAGTCAGTTCTGGCAATGGCATAAAAATTTTTGTTAAGATGAAATTTTGATGCTAGTCCAGTAATGTGTTCTATAATTGGGGTTAACAAAAAGGGCATGCTAACTTTGGTCACTTGGTAACTAATTCTATTTTTAGGGGGAAAATGAGACTGTGTAAAGGTCTTGGTCAGTTTCAAAGTGAGTTGGTGAAATTATTTAATCTCCTCCATAAATATGGTTTAAAAACAGTTCTTCAATTTCCTAGCTGATGAGAGTCTAAATGGAAAGTTAAGGGTTTTTATTTTTTAAATTTTAAAAAAGATTTTATTTATTTATTCATGAGAGACACAGAGAGGCAGAGACACAGGCAGAGGGAGAAGCAGGCTCCTTGCAGACTCCTTGGTTCTGGGATCCTGGGATCACACCCTGAGCCAAAGGCAGATGCTCAACCACTTAGCCACCCAGGCGTCCATGTTAAGACTTTTTAAAGAATGCTACTTTATTGAAATATATTTACCATATAACATGGCATAAAAATAAGGTGTAAAAATTGTAAGGTATAAAACATGTTAGCATTTATATATTTGTCATTGTAGTGATAACTAGCACCTCCATCATGCTACATAATGGTCCTTTCTTTTTAGTGAGTGCAATAATTAAGTTCTAGCCTCTTAGCAGTTTTGATAACTGTAATACAATATGTTTTCTATATTCATTATACTATGCATTAGACCTCTAGGGCTTATTTACTACTTGTTCCAAGTTTGTATCCTTATATCTGTCCCATCCCTCATCCCCATCCACTGGTAACTACTGTTTCATTCTTTGTTTTTATGAGTTTGGCTTTTTTATAGTCCACATATAAGTGACATCATACAGTCCTTGTTTTTCTCTGTCTGACTTACCTCACTTAGCATAATGTGTTCAAGGTCTATCCATTTTGTTGCAAATGGCCAGGATGTCTTATCTCTCATCACCGAGTAATATTCTATTGTATGTACCTACCATATTCTTCTGTTGATGGGCACTTAAGTTGTCTCCATATCTTGGCTATTGTGAATAATGCTGCAATAAACATGGGAGTGTATGTATTTCTTCAATATCCTGTTTTCATTTCCTTTGGGTATATATCCCCAGAAATGAAATTGCTGGATAATATAGTAGATCTATTTTAAATTTTTTGAGGAACCTTAATAATGTTTTCCACAGTGGAAAACATTTACATTCTCACTGAGAATGAAAGCCATTCTAACAGATGTGAGATTGCATTTTGATTTTGCTTTGCATTTCCCAGATGAGTAGTGGTATTGAACATTTTTTTATGTATCCGTTGGAAATTTGGGTGTCTTCTTGGGAAAATGTCTATACAGTTCCTTTGCCTGTTTTAAAATCTGGGTTTTTGGTATGTTTTTGAGTTGTATGAGATTTTGTTATTCTCACCGTTATTCATTTGAATGAGCTCTTTATGTACTTTAGCTACTAACCCTTTATCTGATACACGGTTTGTAAAACCTTTCCCCACTTTGTACATTGGTTTTTATTTTGTTAGTTGTTTATTTTGCTCTGCAGAAGCCTCAAGTTTTACAGAGTCCCTTTGGGTTTTGTTTTTGATGTTTGTTCTTGTGCCATGTCCAAGAAATCATTGCCAAGACCAGTATTGAGGAGCATCTTCTCTGTATTTTCTTCAAGGAGTTTTATAGCACCAGCTCTTATGTGCAAGTCTTGGATTAATTTTGGGTTAGTTTTTGTGAGCCATGTTAGATACCAAATTCACTGTTCTACATGTATTTATTCAGTTTTCCCAATACCATTTGTTGAGAAGACTATCCTTTCCTCATTTGGTTTTCTTGTTGAATATTAGTTGATTGTGTATGTGGGGGTTTAATTCTGGGCTCTCAGTTCTGTTTCATTGGTCTATGTATTTATTTTTATGCCATACCATACTGTTTTTATTACTCTAGCTTTGCAGTACAGTTTGAAATCAGTGTGATACCTCTAGCTTTGTTTTTCCCCTCAAGATTACTTTGGCTATTAGGGGTCTTTTGTGGTTTCAAATTGTTTTTTATATTTCTGTGAAAAATGCCATTGGTATATTGGCAGGGACTGAGTTGAATCTATAGATGGCTTTGAGTAGTATAGACATTTTTACATCATTGATTCTTTTGATCCATGAATATGGGATGGCTTTCCATTTGTGCCTTCTTCTGTTTCTTTCAACAAAGTCTAGTAGATTTCATTGCATAGATCTTTTATTTACTTGGCTAAATCTATTCATTGGTATTTTATTGTTTTTGATACTATTGTGAACAGGATGGTTTTCTTTCTTTTTCAGATGTTTCATTATCACTGTATAGAGATGCAACTGACTTCTGCATGTTGTTTTATCCTGCAACTTTACTGAAATTGCTGATTAGTTCTAACAGCTTTTTTTTTTTTTTTGGTTGAATCTTTAGGAGACTTTATACATACAAGTTATATCACCTGCAAATGGAATCTGCTTAAGAATTGAAGAGAAGATTCATTTTATTCTTTGAGTACTTAGACAAAGGTAATGGCAAGAAAACATTTCATGCAAGAGTCAAGATGAGGATTTAGCACAAGTCAAGAATTTGGAGTGTGCCACCTTGAAGAAAGAGCAACTTGACTCCTCCTCTTACATCTCATGCTTAGGGTAGTTATGTAAGTAACCAGGAGAGACAAAAGTAAAGCAAAGCATTTAATTTTCTTTCCCAGTCCCCAGAGTGAAACTGGCTCTGTCTCTCTTATCAGTCCTCTTGTATTGGCTTTCAACTGCTACTGCTTCTGCTCCAAGAAACTCCAAGGTCTACTTGGAATCAATCCATTTAAAACAAGACCAAATTTTTATAGTGAATAGTGGAAAAAGCTTTAATGGGAATTTATTTTTAAAAATCAAAGTTTATAAAAATATTATATTTTATATTTAGCAAAAACAGTTATAAATAACTATGAAATCATATAAAATGAACAAAGAATAAATCAAGTTTTGTTTTTTAGTGAAATTTTTCTAACACAGTTGGAATTGTATGATGGCTGTATTAAAATTTTCTGTGCCACAAATTATGACAAACTTAACTGCTTGAAACAGTAACCACTTGTTAGCTCATAGTTCTGTAGGTCAGAAGTCCTACCCAGTGGGCTTGGCTAGATTTTATGTGGATTTTAACCACAAGGCCAAAATCAAGGTGTTAGCCATTCACGGCTCTTTTCTGGAGTCTCTGGGTAAGAATCTGGTTCCAAGCCCAGTCATGTTATTGGCAGAATATAGGTCCCTGTGGTTTTAGGGGTGAGGCTCTGTTTTCTTGCTGTCAGCCTAGAGCCTAAGACTCTAGAAGTTACCACATTTCTTGTCATATGGCCCCTTCAATCTTCATATAGCAACAGAGAGCAAATCCTTTTTGCATTTCAAATTTCTCTGATTTCCCTTTGCACTACCAGCCAGAGAAAACTCTCTACTTACAAAGAGCCTATATGATTAGAATAGATCATTGAGAACTAATCCTTAGATGGACAGGCTCTTTTTTGCCACAGAAACAACATAATTATGAAAGTGATATCTCATCACATTCACAGATTCTTTCCATGCTCGGAGATGAGTGAATTTTATAACGGCAAAGATCACTGGGGGTCATTCTTAGAATCCTGCCTACCACAGTGACACAATATGACATTGTATTTTTAACATATGCAGTAAAATCATCATAACAGTCAAATCAATAGCACTGTCGGTCTTCTCAAAGGTGAATATTTCAATCTTGGGATAGTAAAATTGTTGATCTTTGAGGTACCTATCATGTCATCCTCTTTGTTTATTTTTATACTTTCCATCTGTGGCAAGTCTGATTTTCCAGGTCTTCTTTTGTTACTGGCTTTGTTGGTGATTTCAATATTTCTACATCACTTTTGACTTCTGGGAACCCTGAATCTTTTGCAAGACTTGCAATTTTATTTCACAATCAATTTTTCCTTGCTTTGCTGCACTCTGTACAATATTCTCCAGTCAATGAAAGACCAGTGGGTAAAGATGCTTAGAGCTGTAGTGGGAAGCACTGACAGGTTAAAGTTGTTCCAGGTCACATATCTACTCAGTCGAGCAGCTGGGACTGGAACTCAGTCTGGTTCTCAAAAAGTTATCCACTCTTATTTTTTAAAAATATTTTATTTATTCATTCATTAGAGACAGACAGAGAGAGAGAGAGAGAGAGAGAGAGAGAGGCAGAGACACAGGCAGAGGGAGAAGCAGGCTCCATGCAGGAGCCTGATGTGGGACTTGATCCTGGGACTCCAGGATCACACCTTGGGCCAAAAGCAGGTGCTAAACCACTGAGCCACCCAGGGATCTCCTCCACTCTTATTTTTAATAATTGTCTATTAATATCCATTTATTAATATTCATTAATGCTCTACATTGTGGTTAGAACAATTAACATCACTTTTTCTTCCTAATAAACCTAGTAAGCATTTTTCTAGGACCAGATCAATTCCTCTTTCCTTGAGAAACCTTGTCTGACTCATTCTGTATCTCTTTCTACCACACTCTGGCACAACTGATGCCTTTCTCCAGGCTATAGCTCTTGGCCCAAACATCTATTACAGTCCTTAGCAGACTGTGTCCAACCAATTAATTTATGTTAAAAGCTCTCCAGCTAAAATGAACATTATGTAAAAGGAAGTATGTCTTAATTATTTTGTACTACAGGTATTTAACTTAATTATTAGCAGATAGTACACATTAAATCATAATACATAATCATAAATACATAAATGATAGTAAAGCCCAGAGAAATAGTGTAGGCTTAAGGTAAATCAGTGGTTCTCAACTAGAGGTGATTTTGCAACTCCTTCATCCTGCTGAAAACATTTGGCAATGTTTGGAAACATTTTGGTTGTCATAACCCTTGGGGATAACCTTTGGTTATCTTTCCTTGGGGAAAGAATAATGCTACGGAGTCTGTGCAAAAAGTTAAGGGATACTTGCTAAATATCCTGCAATGCATAGGACAGCCCCACATTTACACCAAAAATATTATCCAGGCCAAAATGTCAGTAGTGTTAATGTTGAGAAATTCTGAGCTATACACTATAGAGAGGGAGTAACACCCCAGATAGAAGAAATAAGGAGAGAAGTCAGAACTGTAAAATTTCTTGCATTTCTTTAATCACAAAATTTAGGGAAGCTATGAACATATTGAAAAACTGAGAAGAGTCACGGTCTGGATCAAAACTGTACTGTTCATATACTCACCACTCAGGGTTGCCTTGGTGAAAAGAACTCCATACTGTTATAGTGGCATAATGGCAAGGAAAGTACACAGTACTTACAGGTGTAGTATATTTGTTCTAGTTATTTTCATTGGAGAGAAGGGGAGTTTGGAAGAAATTTGCACCTCAGACAAAAATAACTATGAAAGAGAAGAAGAATATAACTTATCTTTAAGAAGGTAACTGAAATATGTGCATGCCAGGGAGAG
The DNA here is from genome assembly GCF_053574225.1 of Canis aureus. Taxonomy (NCBI): domain Eukaryota; kingdom Metazoa; phylum Chordata; class Mammalia; order Carnivora; family Canidae; genus Canis; species Canis aureus. The sequence goes on from NC_135634.1 coordinate 16,282,786, forward strand.
CAGCTATATGGTACCAATATGTTTTTTTCATGTTTTTTCTGGACAAGTCAGCCTAGGGAGTGGTTCTCAGCCTGTGGTCCCTAGCACTAAAGCATCAGCATCATCTGAGAACTTACAAGAAATGCAGATTCTCATGTCCCATTCCAGACCTACTGATTCAGAAACTCTGCGGATGAAGCCCAGCAACATACACTTTGATAAGCCCTCCAGGTCATTCTGATACATACACGTATGTAATAAATAATCTAGTTGCTTATCAATTTTTCTCACCTGTTCCACTAAAATTAACATCAAGACTGGAAGGAGCCCTAGGCTAAGAAAAGTTTCACTTAAGCGATGCCTTGTGTAGAATGGCTTGGTTTGAAACAATTGGTCCTGTTTCTTGGACTATTTTCTGTACAGATTTCATTGCCTGAAGAAGTGCAATAATACTTTATCAAGAATTCTGATGTCTTCTTCATATACTAATCCACTTAATTCAGCAATGCTAGTAGACATCATCAATCCTGCCATTTGCAACTATGGATGGACCATGGGGGTATTATGCTAAGTGGAATAAGTCAGAGAAAGATAAATACTGTGTGATCTCACTTATATGTGGAATATAAAAAAAAAAGTCAAACTCATAGATACAGAGAACAAATTGGTGGTTGCCAAAGGTTGGGGGTGGGCCTGGGCAAAATGGGTAAAGGGAGTCAAAAGGTACAAACTTCTAAATAAGTCCTGGGGATGTCATGTACAGCATGGTAACTATAGTTAACAATACTGCATTGTATATTTGAAAGTGGCTATGAGAATAGATCTTGAAACTAATACAACACTGTGTATTAACTACACAGCAATTAAAAAAAGTTCTCATCATAAGAAAAAATCTGCTACTGTGTGTGGTGATTGATGTTAACTAGATTTACTGTAGTGATGATTTCACAATAGATATAGATATCAAATCATTATGTTGTATACCTGAAACTAATTGAATATTATGTTAATTACATCTCAATTTTAAGAAAAGTTATCACATACCAGTTACTCGAAGTTTATCTGTACCAACCACAACTTCCTTTTCATCCACAGTAAACAGTGGCTTGCCATCCTTGGAGTTGATCTGAAACTGTTGACTCTGGACCTCTACCATTTTGGGACCTGAACAATTCATTAAAATAGTTTATTATGAAGTGTTTACTATATGTAGTGTCAGAAATCTCTATGTTTACATGTCATATCACCCAGCAATACCAAATTACTAAATATATAAAATCTGTTACCAATAGTTCTTTTTAATTCTATGATTAATTTTTTTAAGTTCTTTTTTTTTTAATTTTTTTTTTTTTAATTTATGATAGTCACAGAGAGAGAGAGAGAGAGAGAGGCAGAGACACAGGCAGAGGGAGAAGCAGGCTCCATGCACCGGGAGCCTGACGTGGGATTCGATCCCGGGTCTCCAGGATCGCGCCCTGGGCCAAAGGCAGGCGCCAAACCGCTGCGCCACCCAGGGATCCCAATTTTTTTGCGCCACCCAGGGATCCCAATTTTTTTAAGTTCTAAGCTTAAATCTATAAAGCATAATGTATAGAGATGCTGAATCACTATGCTGTACACCTGAAATGAATGTAACATGTGTGTCAACTAAACTCAAATAAAAAAATTAAAAAACAAAACTAAATAAATGTGTCGATCTAGATCAAATTTATGAATGGACACGTTATCCAAAGGTTTTTTCAACTTTACAACTTGCCTAAAATAACATATTTCTTCTGTTGAAGATTATTGAAATTTGTAATCTTTGGAATATTAACCAACTAAGGATTTTGTATTCTGAAAATGTGAGATTTGTGAAAGACCATATTATGAATGGCTCACTTCAATGACCAATGTCAACCCAGAAGATGAATCATATCAGATTTCCTCCTGTGCCCTTATTCTTGGGAGAAGTCCTCACCTGTTACACGCTGGAGGAAACAGACATCACCGTGGAAAAATGCTTTCAGGTTTCTGTCCTTTCCCTTCCCCTATGTCATTTTTGTTCATGCCTTCCTTCTTTATATTTCAGTGACAGAGGTATCACTTTCCCCTTTCCCCTCCAAGTTTCATCTCATCAGATGAGCTTTAGACTCATTGCCTGCCAACTCATTATTTACTCAGCAAAGATTTAGTGGATACTCCCATGTGATGGGCACTGGGGATACTGTGTCCCCAAGAACATATGTGACCCTTGTCTACTCTCAGGTGTTCATCGTTTCATGTTTCCTAATTCATCTTTGTGCTTCCAGTCTTTCTAACCCTGGCAGCATAATGGATTAACTCTCCAGAATGCAGCTCTCAGCATTTGCACAAGGAACTACATGTGTTTCCTAATTCTTTTGTGTGTTAGCTTTATAGTCTTATCTGGGAGAGATACTGAGAAAATGAATGGATGTCTTAGAGTTTTTATGTGTGTGTCCCTGTATCCTTCCTAGTACTCATTAAAGTTGATGGATACCTAACCAGAAATGAAATAGAAGCTCTTCAAAGAATACATTAAACAGTTTTGGATATGGTCAACAACATATTCTTATGTTATTTCATTAACTGGTATTGCAAGAGTCTTCAGGGATTCTTCATTTAAATATGTCTGTGTGTGTGTGTGTGTGTGTGTGTGTGTGTGGTGTGTATGTGTGTCAGTTATAAAGTGGAACTCATTTTTCCTCTCTGAATTTTTTTTCCCTTAAGGAAGCCAGACTTTATTTTTTAGATACTTGCCTGTATTTCTGCTCTTTGTACTTTCACCCAGTCTCAGTCACTCAGGGACTCAGTGTCACCTTTCACCTCTTCTGGGCCACTGCTATATCTTATACTGTTATTGTATAAATATTGCTTTGCATTACATGATGATTATGCAGTTATGGGTATGTAAAATTGACAGGGAGAAAAAAATCTGGAATAATTTATCCAGTAAGACCTCACTGTTGAGCTTCCTGGAAATTCATATAACAGTTCTAGGAGGTTTTATTAGGTAAAAGGGGTTTAACTACATGACTGATACTTTTTCTGTAACTACTGGTTCATATACAGTGATGAACTAGACAACGAGTTTAGGAGCATAATTTTCATGAGTAGCAAAGTCAAATGAACCTTTACTCAAGTCAAAGGAAATGCAAAAATGCAAATCTTGATTTCAGGGTTGTGAGTTCAAGTCCCATGTTGGGTGTACAGATGACTAAAAAAAATAAACTTAAAAAATGAAAATGCAAAAAAGTGAGTCTGTACTATTCAGCACGAATTTATGGCATGTTTTTCATGTTCAAGGTTCTGTGCTAAGAATTGAGGATAGATAAACAAGTGGGATGTAGCTCACAACTTAGAGGAGTTCATAGCCCACTGAAGAGAAAAGCATATGAACCTAGTTTCAGGACAATTTGGGAAGTGCTGTGATACAAGCATGGGCAGGATCCAATGAGAGCCCTGACAGGGAACCTATGGTCTATTCTAGGGCTCAGAAATGGTACCCTGGGGAAATCATGTCTGAACTGACCTTGAAGAAAGAGTTTCTGTTTCCCTGATGAAAGGAGAATGAGACATGCCAGGTAGAGGGAAATACTTGAGTAAAGGCACAGAGGTGAATAAAATTCTATCTTTGTTTTATTAAATACAAGCAGACATTGAATGTTAAATTTAAATATGTAAAAAAATTAAATATGTTTTCACTTTAGAAAACACTATTAATATACCAAGTGATGACAAGCCCATAATCATAGGGATAGTCATCTCTTAAAATAACTGGGTTTCTAATTAAGCTTTTAAATTTTATTAATATTCTACTGGTTTTTATTAACTTAGCTGAACACTTATTAGAACTAAGCAATAATCCTCCATTGGAGTTCTTTAAGAAATATGATAAAAATTCTACCTTGCTGATAAAAATAAGAGCTATCTGGGTAAAGTAATATTTTTTCATTAAAGGCTTTGGTACAAAGAAGGAAATGAAAAATGAAGGAAATAAAGGAAGGTTTTATGTTCTGACCAATTAAGTTTGCAAAATTGGCTTGAGGGTTTTGCTGGTGAAAATACAACCAAGGTTTTCCTGACATACAGAATCCTTGATAGCTTCAATGGGATGTGTGACTTCCTCTTCACCCCTTCCATCTCAGGCTCACCCCCCCACCCTCTTCCCACATATACCCGGCAAAGAATCAGTCTCTACATTTCAGGTTTATCCTTTATTTCTTGTGCATAAATGAGCAAACACATATATATTTTCTTATATTCTTTTCTTACTTCCATGAAAGGTAGCATACAGTAGATTCTCTTCTGTACTTTATATTGCTTACAAATACATCCCAGAACTTACTTCATATCAACTCTTAGATATTTTCCTCATCCTTTTTTACAGATACATGGTACCTCCCACATGGATATACTGGCTATTCAGCCATTTACCCAGACATATGGATGTGTGAGTGGTTTCCAATGCTTTGCAATTAGAAATATTGCCACAGAGAAGAACTTTACACACATATTTTGTTTTGTTGGGGTTGTATCTTCAGGATAGATTCCTAGAAGTGGGATTATTGGGTCAACAGGAGTGTATATATATATTTGTTAGATTTTGCCATGTCTCTGGTCTCTGACTATATCTTTTTGTACAGCATTGACACAGTAATGTTGCAGGCATCCTTCACCCATCTGCACATCCTCCTAAATAAACATTGTGTTTTCCTTCAAAGAAGTTCCCCTTTTATTTTTTTATTGTAAAATTTTCAAAATGTAGAACTTCAAAACTTTTAAACATAAGCAAATATTTTTTGACTTACTAGTTTTCAGAAAAATTATACAAATTTAACATTATACCCAGAATGGAAAACTTGCTTGGGAAGAAATTCATTCTATATTTCTTCTTTTTCAGACATGATCTTGTGGTGTTACCTTTTGTCTGAGGGAACATCTATTTTTCAGACTGGGTATTCTGGTTATAATGCCTCATCATAAAGGTCTTCCCCTTTGTGGTTTTTTTTTTTGGAACTGGAAAGTGAATTCATTTGGATTTTCTTCCTAACGTACTGTTTTTAGTCTGTCTTTCCAGCCACTGTAGTCGTTAATCTTCTGTGCTCTACAGACTTGGGCTCTTATGAAAACATTCAATATCCTGAAGTATAAGTCATGTGTTTCTGGGCCCACTGGTGGTATTTCAGTATATTTCATTTTTGGGTTTCCTGAGGCAGCACTGTGCTTGTTCCTCAGTTGGAAGAAAATCTAGGTAGATTTTCTGGAAATCTTTCTGGATTAGAATCTGCCTAATTTTTTTTAAGTTAAAAATGCTTCCTTTATTACATAAAGCCAATACTGCTACTTCTAAGTTCAACTGTGTGCATCTCTATATTGTTCAAAGTGTCATGCCTGTGATGTTAAAGACAATCACTTCCAAGTGTCATCAGGTAGTGGCTTCCTGTGGGTGTCATCCACGATCCCTGCTCCCTGTTCCACAGATATTCAACAACCTGTTCTAGGGAATGAGCAAGTTCTCTCAGGCTCTGGCGTAGACATAGACTCAAGGTTCTTCCACACTTTCCTATGCCAGAAGCACATGACTCTGAAGGAGACACAGTCAAAGATGCTGCAGGTGACCCAGCTGGTCACTACGCCATTTTATCATCTTCATTAATGAAGTGTTGTGATCATAATGGAGCCCTAATCTGCATTATAATAACAAGGTGTTGCACATTCTCCTGAGGACATGCCATGATTTTTATGTCCAAGATGCAAGGTCACTCTCCAGTCTCCCAGCTAGCAAGTGGAGAGCTCACTGCAGGTACAGGGAACTGCTTCCTGCACTCCAACTGCGTGCTCAAAATAGTGCTTTGCAAGATCAGCGCTGGTTAGAAGTGTTCTGAGGGCACCAGTTTTGGCTTTCCACCCCTCTGTGAACATACTAGTCAGACTCTTGGCAAGTTCTCACTGTTCTTCAGGAAAGAGTGACACATGTAAACCCACTCACCTTTGGCATCCTTCTTGCCCCAAGACTGGTACTTTCCCACTTATCTCTTGTCATTCTCTACCTCTTTCTCAATTTTAGAATGTCTGCTCTGGAGATGTAATCTAGCATCATATTCTTCATATTCTTGCACTCTTGCTTCTTGGTTTTTTTTTTTTTTAGGATTTATTTATTTATTTTAGAGAGAGAATATGCAAATGGCAGAGGGAGAAGAAGGAGAGAATCTCAAACAGACTCCTTGCTGAGTATGAAGCCCAATATGGGGCTTAATCTCACAGTCCTGAGATCATGACCTGGGTGGAAATCAAGAGTCAGATGCTAAATGGACTGAGCCACTCAGGCACCTCTTTGCACTCTTGCTTCTCTCAAGACCTCTATAGACTCACCCCAGAATCTCCTGCAACATCTGAGGATATGGTGCTCAGAAAAGCCAAATCAAAGTTCTAGAAGATGTCATCACAATCTTCTCTTTGTGTGTTTTACACCGGGTAGATCTTGGAGGGATCCCAGTGAAAGGATATCGAGCTGCTATCTTGGATAACATTGATTATCACTATCATGAGTTCCCTAGACTTTTTGTCAATTACAAAATTGTTGCCCTCAGTTAGAGCAATGTTGATGTACTTGTGCAGCTAACAGAAGACTCTTGGTTTTTGCCCTTTGAAGGGGTTTCAGAAACCTTTGTACAAAAGGATCAAAGTTAAAGAGCAAAAGCCCATGAATTCCCATCAATCTGAAGACAGCATCTCTAAACATCACCCTCATTTCAAACCTCTTCTCAGAGCATGCTTTGTGCTTTAGCAATTCATTTGCTGAACTTGGGGAATCATTAATCAAGCGAACAGCTGAAAAGTCAACCTCTCAGTTATTCTGCTTTTGTCTCCTGAGTACATTCTTAGATTCACAGCCTGTTGCAACTGTATGTTGGGGGCTTCTCTTCTCTGTGGCACACTGCACTACAAGGCCCTTCATCCTCAGATCCTGAGTCACTACCCTGTTTCTCCTATTTCCTTAGGAAGGATTTCAAAGCAGCAATATCTTGGTGACTTCAGAGAAATATGCAGCTGGGATAACGCTGGTATTTTTGGCTTCATTTCTAATATTTCTTCCATTGAGTTAAAAATCATCACATGGAAAGATATCTTGGCTGCAGGTACACTGCTATCTCGTAATTGAGCATGCATGGAATTCTGTAATACTACATTCACTTTATTCTTCTGTTTTACCTTATATGCTTTATATTAGGCACACTATGAGTATATAAAGTCTTTTGCAGAAGCATATCATGGCAATGCAGAAGTTCTAAGAACCCTAACAAACTTGATGGATTGATGAGATTCTTATTTCTCAGCTTTGCTATTCGAAGACCTGGATCAAAGACATGTGTGATTGTAGCAGAGGGTCTCTTTCAGCACCCAGGAAAATGACTTGTATGTCTGCGTGGCAGTGACCAAACAGTGCCATAAACATCCTCAGCTTCTCCACTGGGTTTATTTGGTTGTAGTTTGAATAGGTCCACTTGGATTGGTAGCGACTACGATGCTATAGAAATCCCTCAAGGTAGAGGCCAGTGGTCTGGCTGGATCACATTCTGTATTCCAGGCCAGTTGCTGGAAAGCTGGTGCTCCACAGGATCCACTGGCTAAGTTCTCGTTAAACTCAACTGCCAAAACTGGCCAGCCCATCTGAGTTGCTGCTTGCTTACTTCTGGGCGTGTCTTATTTTTAAGCTAAACAAAATTCATTTCTATTATTTGAAATTGAAAGAAAATTAACTGTGCTAACCAGAGCTGCACTTAGAATTAGTAAGATTCCATTACTGTTGCTATGAATTGGTATCTTTCAGTTCAAGGATTTGAAATGCTAGCTATTATTGATTACTTGTCAATGTTTGATTTCTTTTAGGATTTAAACTTTTGGTTTTGACTGTATTGGTTGCCATTTTTTTCAGTAGTTTTGTAATAAACAATTGTTCATTTAATTAAGTGGGATTAATTTGCTTAGTTCACAGAAATTACATTTTAATATCCAGGTTGGCTAAATTTAGCTTCTTTCAGAAAAGATGAGGCTAGAATGACTGTGATTATGGGAAGTCATTTACTTGAAAATAACCTTGGTGAGCTGAGTGGTATTCCCTGATTCAGGGTTCTTAATATAAAAGAGGTTTTCCAGTGAAAGTTTATTAGGAATTCACTCTTTTTAACACAATCTCAAGCATGAAACACCATGGTTAAAACTCATGATTTAAGGTTAATTTAAACTAAAGTAATTCTAATGGGAAATTTTTTTCTGTTTTTTTTTTTTTTCTTTTAAGTACATTTCTTGGTCACAAAAATGGTAACCATACTTGCAGGAACCAGGGCAGTTACTGGTGTGCAATAATTTAGGGATATCTGGTTGGAGAGAGGGAGTGTTACACTCCTGACTGATGGAAATAAGTCCTGAGGTTTGCTTTTCCTGCTAACTACTCATTCCTGTTAACTACTAATCCCTGATAACTGTTAATTTGTACCACCTCCTGGTTTGGCTTTTTCTGCTACATAGTGATGTTTTCTTAAGCAAATGAGCTTTCCACAGCTTCAGTTTTTTTCATTTATGCAATTAGAGACAGGTTTACGTTATGTCTAACTCTCTTGTATGATAAATGAAAATCCACATTCAACAAAAAATTAATGAGGAAGTATTTGTATTAAATCAATTTTATAGGAGTGTAAAAGGAACCTTTTAATTTTGGAGTTCCTAAGAGATACATGTATATTACTTATATGTTATTATGTACTTAAGAGCATATAGAAAGTAGCACATAGGCATCCGATAAATGTTGAACACATGACAAAAGATGAGCAAAAATCCCTCAAACACTTAAAAGCTACAGTCAAAGAATTTTATGAAATAAAGGTGAAAGATAAATCATGATACTACATAATTCATTAAGAAAATACGATTTGATTTAGATAAGTTTCAAGACCATGTATGCTGGATAAACTCAGATTTATCTCTACACCCACTGAGAATTTCACTGAACTTAGTGATCAAACAAACTTTTAAGCAAGAGATATATTCATTATTAGGAATAAGTTATAAAGATTAAAGAAGAACATATAATACGGAACTCTTGTATTAGTATGATAAAAAGGTACCATTAGGTTAATTATATGGCAGTAGGTTCCAATATAACATTATTCTGTTTTGTAAAAACAGCCATTAGAAAAGAGACACTGAAAGTTACTAGTTTGTGTTGGCAGGACACAATTCACCTGTCTTCCCATAATCCAAAGGGCCACACAATTTTTTGGACTTGGCACATCTATAGACTGCTGATAGTATAGAGAATGGGTACGTATTCCATTCACTGGGTGGTTTCCTCTTTTGTCATTTCTTCCATCTATGGTCTTTCTCTCTAATCCTTGTTATCATATCACCATGTGAGATTCCATGGGATCTCACTCCTTGGTGAGATTATTCTTTGGTTTTAGCTGGTTGGATGGGTGTGAACTGCTGACCCAAGGGCAGCTGGTTAAACATATTAGGTGAACCAATAAGAGTAGTTTGTTGTGAATTTAGAATTTGTGCAATTGAAAACTAAGGTGGTTGGTGTTGAGAACTACAGCCAATCAGGTGAAGAACCAGAGAGGTCCTGTAGGGCCTACAGAGTTAGAACTGATGCGGCTAAGTGAAAACAATGGGCAAAGATACATTGGAAAGGAGGGTTATGTGGGAGAGAAGAAAGGAAGGGAGAAGGAGGGGGTTGGGAGAGAGAGAGAGAGACAGAGAGAGAGAGAGAGAGAGAGAGAATCTTTTGGCTCTTAGCCCTGGTTCTTTTTTTTTTTTAAAGATTTTATTTATTTATTTATTTATTTATTTGAGAGAGAGAGAGAGAGAGAGAGAGAGAGAGAGAAATGCAAGTGTGGTAGGGAGAAGGACAAGCAGACTCCTCATTGAGCATGGATCCTGACTTGGGCTCATTCCCATGACCCTGAGATCACAGCATTACCAAAATAAAGAGTCAGGTGTTTAAACGAGTAAGACACCCAGGCGCCTCCCCAGGCTTCTAGGGGAAATAAAGGTTTAGGTGCCTGTGAGTCTCTTTTCACATTTTCACCAACTGATCAATACATAACTTCGTTTTTGTTTTATGTATGTTTCTGGGTAAGGATATTTTATTTAATATATATTGAGGATTTCCCTAGCTTTATTGGAGGTAATTGACAGAAACATTCTGTAAGTTTAAGGCATACAATTTGATAATTTGATATTTGTATATATTGTGAAATGATTACCATAATAACATTAGTTAACACATTAAAAAAAAAACTACTTTGGTTCCTTTGGTCTCAGATCAGATTCTTTTGCATTCTGTAATAATCATTGTTTCTTTTACTACCTTGAATGGTCCTCTATTTCTTAGAATCAAAATAATTTTAATTAGAATACTTCAGACTGTCTTCCCTGTGATGCCAACTATTCTCTGTGGTCAACATAGTATGATATTTAGAAAACTCATAATTTAACTGTCCATAAATAACTCTGAATTTTTTAGAAGAGAAAAAAATGTATCCATCCAGCACAGCTCCCCATGGAACAATTACATGCCAAGCACTGTGAAATCAGACTCACCCACTTTTAATCTGCCTGTGACCTCTCCTTCAGAGTTGCGTGCATTGACCGTCACATTCTGAGTTGACTGCAGAAGCAGAGATGAGTCCTAGGAAGGCATTTATAAAATTTGACAAATACATACTATTTAAAATGACTGTATCTTTATATTCATTCATAAACTTAGGATTTATATGAGATAATTTCTCCATAGTCACAGATCCTGTGACCCTATACAGTATTTTAAAATCCTGGATTATATTACATGAAACAGTAAATGAATGTACTTTCCCCCCAAAGTTTAAAACAATACATATTTATTATGTCATGATTTTTTGTGGGTCAGGAGTCCAGGAAGAGTCAACCCTGGTTCTAAGTTCAGGGTCTCAAGGGGATGGCAGGGCTGAGGTTTCATTCCAAGCTCAAGATCTTCTAAGCTCATGTGGTTGGTGGCAAAATTCATTTCCTTGTTGCTGTAGATGTCCTAACATTTAAAAAAATAAATTATAATACTCTTTTGGGTTTCTTTTTTTTTTCTTTTGGGTTTCTGCTGCTTATGTGCACTAGCCACAACATACCACATTAGTTCTCAAAGTGAAGATCTAAAATAATCAACTTTTAATCATTGCTTTTTCTATTCCAAGGAACTAAAATTTCACTTCGTATTATTTATGTCAAGGACATGATATATATTTAGGAGGTAAATCAGAGAATGGTTAGTTTTTCTATGATAAATACCATGTTACTTATTTTCCAAATGTGAAGTGTTTTCAAAATTTCAAAAGGGCTTTCTAAAATTTGTCAGATGCTTATGTTCTTTGAATTTTTTGTTGAAAGATAAAATGGCTTCATGGGCACATTGGTGCCTTTTGTGGTATCATAGCTCTGGAGGGGGGTTTTGTATTACAGATCATCTTTTGCTTTTATATAAACAATTTTCTTCAAAAAGAACGCAAGAATTGGGTGGTGAGATTCAGGTAGGTTTATGATCCATTCAGAGGGAACCAAATATCTTCCAAAGTTGTAGGGAATAACGTGAAATTTCAGAAGGAAAGAAGTTTCAGGAGGGCTCTGGAACTCTGGCAGGTCTGAAATTCTCCAAATTGCTTTGTGGAAGCAGACAGATCTATTGGCATCTCATGTTTTATCCAATGATATGACCTTAATACTGGTTTTTGCACTGTTCAAAAATAACTAGCACAATAATAAGAGTTAACAGTGCCCCGGGGTCAAGAGGGGCACACCCCATGCAATCTCTGGGCTTTCTCAGTGTGTGGTGGTCTCCTCCTCCATGGTACTCTACCCTGTGAACCTCAGGTTGGCTGCTTTTCCTTGGACTCCTAACTGAATCTTCTCAACTTGGAGAGAAGACCTGCCTCTGCTTTGGTCCTCTCCCTCACTGTGGCCTTAGAGAGTCTCTCCAGGCAGTAAACTGGGGTAGTCCTAGGGCTCACCTCATTTGTTTCCTCTCTCAGAGAGAACTATCCTGACTGCCATGGTGCAGTGTTTGAAAACTGTCCTATTCCATTTCGGTGTTATCACAAACTACCAAAGGCTGGGTGGCTTATAAACAATGAAGCTTTTCTCACAGTTCTGGAGGCTGGGAAGTCTAAGATCATGGTGCTGGCAGATTTGCTGTCCTGTGAGACTTTCTGGTTCACAGAAGGTTCCTTCCAGCTCACATGGCAGAAGGCATGAGGGAGATCTCTCATGCTCTCTGGTAAGGGCACTAATCGCATCATGAGGGTGCCGTCCTCATGAGCTAATATCCCCAAAGCCAGCCACATCTCCTAGTAATACCACCTTGGGAGTTAGGTTTCAATATGTGAACTTCTAGACCACAGAGAAAACCACTGTTCCATATACATCCTCAGTTTTGTCAGTTGTTCAATAAAAGCACATAAATCTGTTCCCCGTTATTTCCGTCTTGTATTTATCTGTTTTGAATTTGTAATTTCTTGTTCTTTTAATAAAAGCCACTCAAAAATAGCTTTAAACTCTGTGAGATTTTTTAAAATTTAAAGACAATTAGCCAACATACAGTACATCTCTGTGAGAGTCTTAAGTGTGCTCTTCTAGTCATTTTCACAACGGTTATTTTTACTTTGATGGAAGTGGATTCTCTTTTTGTGTAGAGTTCATTTGGCCTCCTTATTTTATTTATTTATTATTATTTTTTAAGGATTTTATTTATCCATTCATGAGAGACACAGAGAGGCAGAGATACAGGGAGAAGGAGAAGTGGGCTCCCTGCAGGGAGCCTGATATGGGACTTGATCCCAGGACCCTGGGATCACAATCTGAGCCAAAGGCAGATGCTCAACCACTGAGCCACTCAGGTGCCCCTTGGTGTCCTTATTTTAGATGGAGGTTTCCTCATGTGGTTTCAAGTTTCAAGTCTCAAGCTCCCTGTGTGGATCTATTTTAATTTTGGCACTCATGCAGCCTGTCTTAAGACTTTATCATCGTTTTCATTCAGACCCCCAGGCTTCTCAGTTTTCTAATGGTGGTTCAGGGCTTGTGTCCTCAGTGACACTTGGGTCTTGCTCTGGCATCTTTATGGGTTCCATTCCACACATACACAGCTATATTCAAGCCTGGGCTGTAGGTGCAACTCTTTTCTGCCTTTCATTGCTGTCTCATGCAGTGGATCTGCCTGGAGTCAAGCAGTCCCATCAGGTGCCATTTGGTCTCTGTTAGTCTGTGGGCTTTGATGGTAAGCTGTCCCTACCACTCTCCAGGACCATGAACCTCAAAGATAATCATTTCAAGTAAAGCTTTACCACTGTGTGTTTCATCTTCATTTCATTTTTGACTGTATCTATATGTTTCTAAATACAACCTTTTTGTTTTATCAAACACAACTGCTATGTGTTTAGGTCAATGGGCAGGGTGGATGGTTTTAAATCATGAGCTCCAGGGATGCTCTTGACAGGACGTTATGTGTTAATTGTGAAGAGTAATAGCACAGAGTACCATGATGAATTATATTTATAATAAAGAAATTCTCTCACCTCAGCAGATTAGATAAATGAATATGTGTTGTGTTTTGCAAATTCATCTCTGTAGTTTTATGGAAAATTATTTCCTGGACTCATCTTTGAAAAGGAAATATAATACATCAGTGCATACAGAAAATATAAAATGTAATTTTGTTCAGTTAATCCTATTATTAGAAAGCCATGTTAGTTACCAGATACTCTCTATTCTTTGTGATCACATAATATCATCCCATAATTTTATGTATCACTTCACATATTTCCTCAATGCATCATTGTAAGACTTAATACATGATTATCTAAAAGAATTTATATAATTTTGCTGTTTTATTAAGTATGCTGGAAATGAAAAAAACCTGGTAAAACTAAAAGTACTATGAAAGCCAGAATATTAAATTTGCTATGAGTGAATCATCTGATTTCAGTCACCAGGCTATTCTACTAGTCTTATCTCTTCAAAAATATGATAGGGGATCAGCCAACATAACTCTGGGTGAGGCAGTGGCTAAGTCCTAATATTTAAATTCTTTTCTCACATCTGACCTCCCCTCTTATAAAAGCTTGGGTTCATTCTCCATGTTCCCATAGACAGGGATATTGAATACATTGAAATGCCATCACGATTAATATAAACATATTATCTGAAGAAGAATTGAGCTCATGCATGTATCAACCTGTCACGTTCCAGGTTATTTGCCTGCTCCTACTGTCAACAGAGACATTATCAGAAGGAATATGGTAGTGTCTAAGAGCTACTATGTGTGTTGCACTTTCTATAATCTCTCCTGGGCAGTTGATATTTATGTGTAAGCTTTACAGCACATCACATTATGGTTGGTAGTAGAGCTTGGTGATTGTCCTGATGTCCATGTAGGGGTGTGGTTTATCTCTAAGATCATGTGTGTTCTCAGTGGTTGGACTTTTATACCCTTTCCAATTGACCTAAAGTAGCTAGAAAAGCTTCTGCATGTAGGAGATACTGACATACACATTCATATCTAGAAATATGAGTGGAAAATGAAGAGTGCACTCCTCATACAATTGATAAGTTATGGTTGGATGAAGTTCAACATTTTGTTGGAATAATGCCACCTAATCAATAATTCAGCAAAATGTTTATCTTTACTACAAACTCCATAGCATCATTTAAAGAAAAATAGAGCATATTACAAAAACTGACTATATTTTATGTGTGGCTCTCCCTGTTATAAATTCCATGGAGGTAAATGAAGGTAATATTGAAGTAGATTTATTTATAAAGTCACATTTAATGGGAATGTTTAATCTATTATTAGGACCATAATCTATAATTAGCATAATTAGTACAGAACCTACTACTATGAAACTAATTTCTTTCTAAGCCTCTCAGATAATTTTAAATGCCTCGAGAAAGTGTATTTAAATTACCTGCACTAATGGAAAGAAGTTTAGATTATTTTTGATAAAGGTTTTAATTAACAAACCTTTTTTATTATGGTCTAAATTACTGAAGCCACAAAATTCAGATCTGAAGCACATGAAAAAGGAACCTTTTTAGAATGTAATATCAGAAATGTGTTTTACAACCTTCTAGCCAAGCTTTTTATAAAGAGTGTAACAGCAATGTGTGTATATGTATACATTCTAAGAACCTCTTCTGAGATACGTTGAATTTCTGTGCTTAATGATTATTTTTCAGAAAACACAAAATATTTAAATGTTTCATCATTTTCTTACCACTCTGGAGTGTATTTCCTTGGCATACAACGGGAATAAAAATTCTGATTCTCCTTCTAGGCGAAGACCATCTTTTGTAACACGCAAATGACCCATTCCTGTCTGTTAAAAAGAGGAGACAATAGAGATTTTATTATTGCTTTCTTTTCCCCTTCTTTTAGTGTCAACTGGGATTACAGATGCATTTTCACAAATTTTCTATTGGCACTTTTCTATATTTCTCTTAAATACTACTCTATTTAAAACTTTAGTTGTTTTTATTCAATTGTCAGTATTTCATTAACTCTTGTGTAATACAAAGGACTATTTAAGAAATACATATTAGATTTAAAGAGTCAATGTATAATAAACACCCAAGAGCCCACCATGACCTAAGAAAAAGGTTCTTACCATTACTATTTAAAAACATTTAAAAAAATTAAGATGCAATAAAACAGACCATTTTGAGGTGTATAGTTCTATGAGTTTTAACCATACACGGGGTACATGACATTCTTTCACCACCACCCGCTACCATACCTTAAAGCTTTCAAGTGTATCTGGTAAGTTTACAATATAGCAACTGTTTATTGGCCATTTCTTAAGTGAAAAGCAATATTGCAGGAAGTGAATCTCTATTCAATGTGTCTGTTCCCAAGGAATTTTCAGTCATTAAGAATGATCACAAAGGATAGAAGACTTAATTCTGGTGATTATTGGTGCTATCAGAGCTGTTAAATCTGGTAGACATTTTTAAACTTCATTCCCTTTGTTTTCTCAGAATTCAGCACTGGATCTCTTTCTTGTTGGAACACTATCCTCACCTGGTTTCTGGGATACCACGGTCTCCTAGCTTTTCTCCTTGGCATCCACACATATTCATCCCCTCTACCCAGCCTCTGACTGCTGGCCTTCACAAGCTCAGTCAGGCACTTTTCTATGATCCCTCCCTGGCCACGCCCTCAGCTTCAATCACCATCTCAGTGTGGAAATTCTCACGTGTTTTTATTTGCAGTTTACATTCTTTCTTTTGATCTCCAGACCCATATATACAACTGTCTATCTCTCTCTCCCTTTTGAATATCTTGGGAGCACCTAAATATAACAAACTTAAGTTCTGATCTTTGCTCTCTCCCCTCCAAGATAGAGGTAGATTTAAAAAGGGGAGAGCAGAATGTTCAGGAAAATGAAACAAAAACATTAAGGGCCATTTTATAGGGTGATAGGTGATTTCTGGGACAGAGATATGGTACTCCGAACTGAATGCCATAGATTTCTCTCTTCAAGAACTCCACTGGTTGATAAGCCCCATTAACAAGAACCAGATTCAATCTTGAATTACTCTGCTGGTTATCTGTCTGTGAACCACCATTATGGTCCTCTTCTCAAACTTAGGTGTGGGAGCAGTGGATATTGCAACTGTGCTTAATGGAAGTCTCTCAATGCTGCTGAGTTTGGGTCAATCCCCACCACAGGCAGAGCAGCTCTCCTGAGTCTCTCTTACACATGACTCAGTGTAGAGCTTAGTTTGAAGAATGGGTTCAAAATCTAAAAAGTTGACAACTACTATTCTACAATTTCTCACAAAATCTAACCATGAATTGTAAGGCACAGTTTACAAAATTAAGCCAACATTAGCATATATAATATTGCTAATGTTGGCTTTAATTATGCATAATAAACCAATTTTTAGGAAACAATTCTATCAGGAATTTTTGCCCTAGAGTTAACCAAAGTGAAGTTTCAAGATTACATATTCAAATCTGAAAATGTGCTGCTGAATTTCTGGGTTCAATGAAAAAAATGCCAGGAGTTTTTCTGGACTCTATTTTGCTATATTAGGGGGAAAAAACAATAAAAAAGTAATGGTAATTCCAGGCTCTGAAATAGCTCATTTACATAATCAGGTTGCGAAAGCTAGTTGTTCCTTGTCATGTGTCATTTCCTCCTCTTTGAAAAATGAGGAAATTGACATGAGGTGACCCAAACTCCTTTACCTATACTATTCTATGGTTTTAATACAATGAATTACAAACCTCTGCAAACAACCAATCATTCCTCAGTGCCTGAAAACAAAAGAATATATCTATTTGTCTAGGTTTTTGTGTGTGTGTGTGTGTGTGTGTGTGTGTCACATATGTGGAGGCATAACATAAAAAAATAAAATTTATTGTTTTCAGTGAAAATTTTTGCACATTTTTCACAAAGTACAAAATATCAACACAGTGAGGATATAGAACAGTTTGAGATAATAAAAATGCCCCCCAGCAGTCACTCCCCACTCCCACACTCCCACACCTTGGCGACCACTGCTTTCTGTTCCAATAGTTTTGCCTCTTGCAGAATGTCATATAAATGGAATCATACAGTATGCAGCCTTCGCAGACTGCCTTCTTTCAGTAGAATAATGCATTTGGCATTCATCCATGCTTATCATTTCTATTGAACAAATGCCTAGTAATGGGATTGATGGGTTGTATGGTAGGTTTATGGTTTTTCTTATAAGAAATAAGAAACTGCAAACTGTTTTCCAAGGTAGTTGTACCATTTTGCATTCCCATAAGCAATATATGAGTGCTCTGGTTCACTGTATTTTTGTCAGCACTTAGCATTGTCAGTATTTTTTTCCCATTCTAATAGGTATATGATGATATCATATTGTGGTTTTAATTTGTATTTTCTTAATGACTAATGATGTCAAGCATTTTTCAATGTGCTTTTTGCTATCCATATCTCTTCTTTGGTAAAATGTGTGTTTAATTTTTTTCTACTCATTGTTTCTTTTCTTATTTTTGATGGTTTAGAGTTCTTTATATGTTCTGTATACAAATCTCTGTTGATATGTAATTTGCAAATATTTCCACCCAGTCAGTGGTTTTTTCTTTAACTGTGTCTTTTAAAGAGCAAAAGTTTTTAATTTTCAAGAAGTTTATCAATTTTGTCTTCTATGGTTATGCTTTTGATATTTTATATGGAAGCTTTACCTAAACCAAAGAAATATTTTCTCTCCTATATTTTTTTTTCTAGAATTTTTAGTTTTAGAATAAACATTTAAGTCTAATTCTAATTTTTGTTAACTTTTATGTATGGTGTGAGGTACAGATGATAATTTTGCATATGGATATCTAATTATTTCAGCTCAATATAGTGAAAATTTTATCCAATGTCCACTGAATTACTTTTGTACTTTCGTCAAAAATTAATTAACCATGTGTGGTTGCATTTCTGGATTCTCTATTCTGTTCTACTGACCCATGTGTCTATCCTTACTACACTGTATTGGTTACTCTAACTTTACAGTAAGGCTTGATATCACATAGTATGAGTTTACTAATTTTGTATTCTTCAAAACTGTTTTGGCTATTTTAATTCTTAAAAAGATTTTTGTTATGATACTGTATGCTTAACAAACCTTGCCATTGTAGCCATTTTTAATTGTGTAAGTTCAGTGATATTAAGTACATTCATATCGTTGTGCAATCACCACTATCTATCTCCATAACTTTTTCATCTTTTCCAACTGAAACTCTGTACTCACTAAAAAACAACTTCCCATCTCCCAATCCCCCAAACTCCGGTAATCACCATTCATTCTATTTCCTGATTCTATGAATCTGATTATTTTAGGTACCTCATTTGAGTGGCATCATATAAATTTCTCTCTTTTTTTAAAACTGTATTCTAGTTTCTTGCCTTTAAATATAAGTTGTAGAATCAGCTTGTCTATTCTACAAAAATTTTTGCTGGGATTTTGATTAGCAATGTACTGAAATATAAGTATCAATTTGGGAGAATGGACATTTAACAACAATGCATCTTCCAATGCTTAAGCACTATTTCCCATTTACTTAATTTTAAAGATTTCTTTCATCTGTGTTTTGTAGTCCTCAACATAAAAATCATCCATATTTTGCTAGATTTTTACATAAATACTTCATGTCTCTTGGTGCCATTGTAAACGATATTTTTATTGCATACCAGTTTCCATTTAGTCAGAATTGTTCTGGTTTATGCTTTTTCCTTCCTTTATTTTCAAACTCCCTCAATTTTTTCCTTTGTGTCTCTTGTAAGAGATTACAGATGATAATTTTAAAAGCACAACTTGAAAATATCTATTAATAGTTTAATGTTCACACTCAATGAAATTACTGAAATATTTTGATGGATTTCTACTATCTTATTTTTCCTTAAAAAAATTTGCAGTGGTTATTGACTATAATCTCCTATAACCTGGGAATCATTTTATCAGTAAAATGGCCTCTTGAGTGCTGATACCCATACCAAATCTCTATAAGAATATTGTGGTTTTAAGAATAAAAAAGATTTAAAAAAAGATGTAAGGTTCCATTAATCCCAAGTGTTCTTGTTAAATAAAATGCTTCATCTGGGTGAAGAGGGCATCTATGAAGAGGCATGATCAGTATTGGGTGTCAGGTCCCAAAAGGGTGAATAGTACCCTCAACATTGAAGCTCCCAAGCTCAGGTGGAATGGGGAGGTATCTGTGTAGGAGAGAGAGTGGGTGGTGGAGGTATGAGAGTAGAAACATGAAGGGGAGTGATTAAATAAGTAGATGAAAGAGCAATGGGAGCCAAGTTCCTCATGTCATGGAAGGGAGGTATAAATTATATATAATATATATATAATTATAATAATATAATAATATATATATTATATTATATATAATTCTGTTGTGGATTGAATTTAAAATTTGTATGAACCCATGGTGCTCCGTGGTGTACGTGGATAGGTAGAGAAATAAATGTTCATACAAAGGTGTGTGTGTGTGTTAGTTATATGTCTTCTGACTGGGTCTGGGAGAGTAGCACCACATCAACAGCCATGAGAATGTCTGGCATTTGAATCTTCACTTCTAAGTACTGTTCCCCACTAAAAGGAACAAGAACTCCTTGGAGAGGCAGCTAATTTCTGGGCCAGGGTAAGGAAAGAGGATGATGAGGCTGGAAGATCTTGTGCCAAAAGACAAGGAAGGGCTCAAAGAATAATGAAGATAGGTCAAAAGGCAGAAAAGTCAGCTAAAAAGGCCTCCTAGAAGCCAAATCAGATTCAACATGAACGTCAAAAGAAATGACACTAATGGATTATGAAAGCCCACTAGGTAGAATTAGAAATCAGGAGTCCATACAGGCATTCAAAAATAAACAAATGAACAGAAGGGTTGATGAAAACAGGACCTTTACATAGTTTGAAACTATTTCCTTACAAATTAATTATAACTGTAAATGGGAAAATAGTAATTTTACAGGGAAGGAGACTGGCTCTTTCATCAAGTGCTCGAAGTAGTGAGCCAAATAAAAAATATGCTGTGCTGATGAAAGTCCTAAATTCCAGAGGGTGAAACAGGGTTTCTGGAGTTGGGGAAGGACGGGAGTAGGAACAGGATAGTGCATGCGCAAAGCCTTAGAGCATTTGAGTGCAGGAGATGAGCAATGGGGAGATGAGGGTTTCTTATGGTGATCAACATCAATCGGGATGGAAGGAAAATGGGCACTAAGTGCAGTGTACTTGAGGCAGATGGTGGAAGTACATCTGTGATGGTGAGAGGGCAGTGAGAGGGCAGTAAGAGGGCGAGCGCCTGATGCTCCCTATTTATTCTTGTTGATGAGGTAAGGGTCTACAGCACCAGGGCCATAGGACTGGCCCACTCTGTGTAGGTCCATTCTTGACTCTTGTGAGATGGGGCTGACTTGCTCTGGATTCCTGGGGCTCTCTCTGGACTCTTGCTGATTGCATTGTGGTTCCCACACTTTTACTACATTGTATCATATGGATTTCAGCATGCTCTTTCATGCTTCCATGCATTTGCTCATATTGTTGACTAATAATTTTAATTTACACAGCTATTCCTTATTAATCCTTCAAGACTTGTTTCAGTTATGCCTGTACATAGAACCCTGTGCATAACCCTATACTAGCACATATAGGATTACTAGTACATGAGCTTGTTGATCTCTATGCAAAATATTGGTTACTCTTTTTTCAGAGGTAGAGTGTAATCCTCTCCTCTTGAATCTGGGCTAACAGCAGAAATGACATCAAAAGAAGCCTTGAAGCTTCTTTCAGGCCTCTCGGTATACTTCAGAAGTCCTGAGTACTATGATGTAAGAAGTCCAGGGACCCTGAGATCACATGCTGCAGAGACTAAGGACAGACTCTCCAGCTCTCAATTCCAACTAAGCCCAGCTTCCAGCTATCCCTGCGGTGGCACCAGATATGTGAGTGAAGTCATCTTGAACTCTCGAAACCAACTCTAATACTGGTTAATTATACCTGAGTGACCTCAACTGACATTATGGGGAGCAGAACTGCCTGGCTGAGTCCTACCCCATATTTTGACCTGCAAAATAAAAAGTTACAATAAAATGGCTTTTGTTGTAAGCCATTCATTTTTATTTATTTTTATTTTTTAAATATTAATTAATTAATTAATTAATTTGAGACACAGAGAGACAGAGAGAGAGACAGAGAGAGAGAGGCAGAGACACAGGCAGAGGGAGAAGCAGGCTCCATGCAGGGAGCCTGATGCGGGACTTGATCCCGGGTCTCCAGGATCACGCCCTGGGCCGAAGGCAGGCGCTAAACTCCTGAGCCACCCAGGGATCCCCAAGCCATTCATTTTTAGAGTGATATGTTTTGTGGCAATAGATCCCTGAAATATTTCCTTCAAGCAGATTAACCACATCTATTCTACCTGAAACCCGATGTCCAAAAGCACTTATTATGTGTTTGAACTGTTAGATGATCTATTTTCAGAAAAAAATATCAGAAGTCTAGCCAATAAAACTCAATATCATTTAGATCCTACATTACATGACACTGTCAGCTTAATGGTTATAGCACATCTCAACTCTGGCTTTCCTTCCTTTGGTGTATCCTCTGCTATTAATTCTAATGTGACTGTACCATCACATATTCATTCTTTTGGCAAAAATCAACCAAGTGCCAGAGTTTGATTCTGTTTTGCTTCTATCACTCACTCCAAGTAGGCTCAACACTTCTAAGCAATAGCAAGGGGCAGGAAAAGCAGTCCCAGCAGGATGATGCCTTGATTAAATCCTTAGGGAGCTTACACAGAATGCCAGGAGGATGAGCTCTGCAGTTCAAAGTCCCTTCCACTTAATGGGTGTTAGGAAGAATGAGCAGGATGTCTCAGATTCTCCCCGCTGAGGAACTGAGGGAGGAAGAATTTCCAAACCCCTTCCAAATCACTCTTCATCTTCCCAAAGCTGGAGTTAACAAGACGAGTGTTGCTCTTAGCCCTTAATCATCATTTTCTTAGTTGCAGGCTTAGCATTCACAGCTAGAACAGTTGAAGTAGAGCATGATTTAATCAACTTTCCCTGGAACTTAAATTCATTTTGGTCAATTTCCTGTTGTTTTTGGCTTTCTTCATTCTGGAGGTCAAAAGATTGCAAAATATTTGATAGCTCTGCAAGTTTCTCTTGTTTCCTTTCATTTCTTAAAGTTTAATTAGCCTGTATATCCTTTTGAATTTACCACATTAATTTTGTTTCAAGTAACTAACTTTGATAATTTTCTCTTCTTGTATGGAACAAATTACCCTCTGTCTTTCTTCTCTGGTGAGCACTGCCCCCACTCACCACCTTCTAAAAGCTAGCTGAGTGTAATAAAGAAAAACTCAGTTTTTTTCCTTCCTATTTAGGGAAAAACTCAGCTCTCCCTGTTATGTCTTTCCTTCCTATTAGGCTCCTGTACTTCACACAGAACACTTTACTTCCGACGTTTCTGGTCACCTAATGTGTGGAGTTTTTCCCCACATGTAGCAATCCTTAGACACCAGGAGAGTGTTGAGGAATTCAACTCAATTCTAACACCAACTACCCAGAGATACCACCAAATTCCATAGAATAAGGCCTCAGTCCCACAAGACTGATCCACCACCACTGCCTTTAGATGCCAGTCACAAGCCCAGGCTGTCACCTGTGCTTCTGACTAACCAGCTATTTATCAGAGTTCCAACAATCCCTTCCTTGGGTTTGATTAAATGGCTAAAAGAAGCTCACAGAACTCAGGAAAACATATATTTACCAGTGTATTAAAGAACACGGTAAAGGATACAGATGAACAGCCAGATGAAGATATACACAGGGTGAAGTCTGAGAAGTTTCTGTCTACTTGGAATTGGGGTATGTCATTCTCGCAGTGTGGGTGTGTTTGCTAAACTAGAAGCTCCTCAAACCCCCTACTACTGGCATTTATAGAGGCTTCCTCATGTAGCCATGATCAATTATTAACCCCATTTCCAGCCCCTTTCCCCTCTTTGGAGGATGGTGGGGGTAAGGCTGAAAATTTAAGCTTCTAATTTTGCCTGGGTCTTTCTGGTGACTGGCCCCTATACTGAAGTCATCCAGGAGCCCACCTAGAGTCACCTCATTAGAACAAAGGATGTTCCCTGTTATCATTTAAGGGATTACAAAGTTTTAGGAGCTCTGTGCCAGGAACTGGGGGGAGAAACCAATATATATATTTTTTTATTATCTCACACATTTCATCTTGCTTATTGTATTAGTTTCCTATTTCTCCTGTAAGAAATTACTACATATTTAGTGGCTTAAAACAATGCAAATTTATTATCCTACAGTCCTAGAGACTGGTAGGGCTATATGCTTCTGGAGGCTGCAAAGGAGAATCTTTTTTCTTGCCATTTCCAGTCTCTATAGGCCACCTGCATTTTTGGCTTATGGCCCACATCACTCAGATTCTGCTTCTGTCATCATATCCCCTTCTTGGACTCTGACCCACCTATCTTTCTCTTACATTGGTCCTACCTGGATAATCCAGGATAATTTCTCCATTTCAAGACCCTCAATTCAATCACATATGCAGTATCTCCTTAGCCATAGAAGGTAAAATATTCACATCTTTGGGGCATTATTCAGCCTACCATACCAATTAATAATAAAGTGGTAGAAGCTGCTGTGGTTCTTGTCAAGCTATAATGTGTATTTAAACCACCTGGGACCTAGTTAAAGTGCAACTACTAGTTAGTGGGTCTACCTGAGAGTCGACATTTGTAACCAGCTCCCAGGTGATGCTGTTGCTGCTGCTCCAGATACCACATAGAGTGGCAAGGGTTGACCAATGAGTCTGACTTTTGGCTGCACAATGGAATCACCTACAGGGTTGTAAGAACTACAGATGGCCAGTTCTCTCCTCCAACCCCCAAGAAGCTGTGCTTAAGTTGCTATGGTGTATGGCCTGGGCACTGGGATTTTTAGAAGTTTGAGACCCTTAGGTGTTGTGTGAGAAGTTCCTTAGGTCTAAGTCTGGCAGAGGGGAAAAAAGTGCAATTGTTAATTAGTAACATTCGGTGCTGGCTGGAATTTGGGGTTGAGAGATGACTGTCATGTTTGTTGCACATCTGCCCACCTGGTGAAGACTTGCTGGGGTCTAGAGGCAAAGATGAATGAGATTTAGTCCTTATAAATATTCCATATATTGTACTCAGGGATGGGAGCCCATTCTATGAGCTCTCAGCCCACTCATCTTTGTATTACCAGTGCCTAATGCTAACATTTGGCACATAAGAAATGTTTGTTGATTCTACTGTATCAGAGACAAAAAGTTCTATCTGGAGGTATTCACAATTCCATAGAGAAGATAAATTAAGTATAATGTAATTACAGATATATGATATGGAGAGCAATGTTGGAGAAGCTTAGACTTTTACCTTATTAGAGTGGCTCTTCAACTAAACCATGTAGGAATAAAATAAGAAAATATTGGAATTTTTCTGTTTATGAGATTTTAACAAAATCAAATACAATAGAAAAATCACCTGA
Organism: Canis aureus; assembly: GCF_053574225.1. Taxonomy (NCBI): domain Eukaryota; kingdom Metazoa; phylum Chordata; class Mammalia; order Carnivora; family Canidae; genus Canis; species Canis aureus. Next base: position 16,307,865 of record NC_135634.1, read on the forward strand.
TTCGATCAATTGTAATTTGTGCAAACTGACTCAGAAATAGCAGGATCTATTATATTCTATGCTCTCTGCTATTGAGGTCACACAGGAAACTGAACTCACTAAAACTTTAATAAAGTTAGGGCTTAGTTGCCATCACACATGCTCCTGACTTACATATAATTTAGGTCCAAATATCATTTGAATAAAATCCTCTTCCTAGCTTTGAGTAGCAGAAAATGTGATGCAAAACAAACTTATGTCAATACTCTAAAGACTAAGAATGAAAATGTCTATGTTTTCCTGAACATCTGAAACTTGACTTTTCTCTTAATAACAAGTCAATTAATTAAAAATGCTAAAGACTACATATACATTTTTCTTATTAAACTAATCTTTAAAATTTTATTCTTTTTAAACTGCATGCATGAAACAACTTAAAGACATTGGTAGTGATAAAAAGTAATAATGTAAAATTAATTTTTCCAGTTCCAACTGCATTTATCAGCCGTCATTAGTCTTCTTTCTGAGGAGCAGAGTCTGGACCCCACACCTAGTACCCCAAATTTTAAGACTCCCATCTGACAGATGGGCCCCCTAAATACCTATCTCTGAAAGCCAGTGGGGCTTTGTCCGTGAGCCTTACCAGACTAGAGCCAACAAAGAAGCAGTTCTTAATGGGTGCATGAGCATTCATCATGGCTATCTGCCAGGGATCACTGCAGGGGATAGGCGAAAATGCCATTTCCCAGTCTTCCCCTCAAAGGGATTCATCTGCATACTTTAAAGCTACTGCCTGAGGGCCAGGGTTCTAATTTAGCACACAGCTAGGGTCTAGCTGCCATCTTCCCTAGAGGTCAGCAGGGAAACCAGTGTACAAGAGTACACCTTCCTATGTTCTCCCTCAAGTCTTCTAAAATAATAAAAGACATTAGTATCACCTTGAAAGGAACCTGTATACACACCTGGCTCCCCGGCTTCTATGGCTTCTATTCCAGGATGAGCACCCAGATTGCCTGGCTTTTATAGCCAATAGGGCTTGCATTCAAGAATCTCAAAGGACCATGGCAAACAAAGCAGCAGCTTTTAAGGGGCTCAGGAATGCCTCTCCAAGGCCAGAGGGAGAAGCAGGCTCCCTGAAGGGAGCCTAATGCAGAACTAGATCCTAGGACCCCGGGATCATGTCCGCCCTGAGCCGAAGGAAGATGCTCAACCACTGAGCCACTCAGGCATTCCTGAGGGTCTAGCTTTTAATCAAACTGTATCTAGGTGCTCACGTCTTCCCCTTGAGTACATTGACAGGTTTAGATAAATCCTCAAGTACTAAGAGCTAATAAGAATAATGATGGCTATTTGGACAATAGCAAAAGTTTGAGAGATAGCTAGAAGCCCCAGGTGGGCTGACTGACAAGGACTGTCACACAAGACCATTCTGTCAAGATTGAGAGTGGTGGCTGTTTTATCTAGTATGCAGGAATCAACACAGAAAGTCAAAGAACATGAAGAAAAAGGGAATTATGTCCCAAACAAAAGAATAAGATAAATCTCCAGAAATAGGTTCTAATGAAATAAAGTAATATACTTTATGACAGAAAGTTCAAAATAAATCACAAAGATGCTCAGGTCAGGAGAGCAATGTATTTCAACACAAAAAAATATTAAAAATTACCTAATAGAAATAACAAATGGAAGAGTCTAAGAGCTTAACTAAAAAATTTCAATAGAGCAGGTTCAACAACAGACCAGGATCAAGCTGAAAAAAAGATCAGCAAGCTCAAACAGGATGGTGGGATTTATTTAACCAGAGGAGCAAAAAGAGTGAAAGAGAGTGAAGATGGCTTCAGGGAATTATGGAACATCATTGAGTGGACCAACATATACCTTACAGGTGTCCCAGAAGGAGAAGAGAGAGAAAGGGTCAGAAAGTTTATTCAAAAAACTAATGGCGGGTAGCCCCCGTGGCGCAGTAATTTAGCACCGCCTGCAGCCCAGGGCGTGATCCTGGAGACTCCTGGAGACCCAGGATCGAGTCCCACATCAGGCTCTCTGTATGATGCCTGCTTCTCCCTCTGCCTGTGTCTCTGCCTCTCTCTCTCTGTCTCTATGAATAAATAAATAAAATCTTAAAAAAAAAAAAAAAAAACTAATGGCTGAAAACATTCCTAACCTGGGGGAAGAAACAGACATTCAGATTCCAAGAAGGTCAAATATTACCAAATAGGATGAATCCAAAGAGACTCACATAGAGACACTGTAATTTAACTGTCAAAAGTTAAAGACAAGGAGGGAATCTTGAAAGTAGCAAGAGAAAATAAACCTAGTCCAGGAACACCCAGGTGGCTCAGTGGTTGAGTGTCTACCTTTGGCTCAGGTTGTGATCTCAGGGTCCTGGGATAGAGTCCTGCATGGGGCTCCCTGTGGGGAGCCTGCTTCTCCTTCTGCCTATGTCTCTGCATCTCTCATGAATAAATAAATAAAATCTTAAAAAAAAAAGAAAAAAGAAACTTAGTTCACACAAAGATATTCTCATAAAACTAAATAGATCTTTTTCAGCAGAAACTTTGTAGGCCAGAAGGGAGTGGGATAATATATTTAAAGTGCTGAAAGAGAAAAACTTCCAACCAAGAATACTCTGCTGGGCAAAGTTGTTCATCAGAACTGAAGGAGAGATAAAGAATTTACTAGACAAACGAAAGCTGAGGGAGTCCATCAGCTCTAGACCACCTTACTAGTAATAATAAAGGGAGTTCTTCAAGCTGAAACAAAAAGTTGCTAGTTAATAATAGGAAAATATATGAAAGTATAAAACTCACTGCTAAGGTAAATATATGGAGGTTTAGAATACTCCAATCTAATGGTGGTGAGTCAATCACTTATAACTTTAGAATGATGGTTAAAAGATAAAAGAAGTAAAAATAACTATAACTACAATAATTTGTTAATGGACACATGGTGTAAAAAGGTATAAATCACAATAATTTGTTAATGGACACATGGTGTAAAAAGATGTAAATCATGTCACCAAAAATATAAAATATTGGGAGAGGAATGTAAAATGTAGAGCTTTTGTATGCAGTGAAGTGATTAGTTTGAAATAGACTGTTATAAATAGGGCTTCTGGGGAAGATGGCAGAGTAGAAAGACCCTAAAGTCACCCTGTCCCACAAATACAACTAGTTAACACTCAAACCAGAGCAAACTACTCAGAAAAGGACCCAAAGACTAGCCAAACAAACTCCCCAACTAAATGTAGAGGAGAGGCCACATTAAAGAAGGCAGGAAGGCTGAGGACTCAGTGAGAACTTAAACCTCCTGGGTCTGAGCACCAGAGGAAGGGAGCCGCAGGTGTTGAGAGGGACAAGAAACAGACCAGCACCCAGGCAGCCTGCAATGGGAAGAGCTATTCCCATAGCATTTGGCTTTGAAAATCAGAGGGCTCGAATTTTCTGAGAGCTCAAGCCATGGGACTTACAGCCTGGAACTTTAGAAATAAGCTGCTCAGCTCCAAGAGAGCCCAGAGGGTGATATGAAGCTGAGCCCTGGTCTTTAAAGAGACAGCACAGCAAAGAACTGGAGGCAGCAGTTTGAAAGGTGCCTGGGGCTTATGGGAGGGAGAATTAGTTACTAATTTCAGATTTTGCTGAGGTAATTTCTCCAGGAACAAAGAAGCTGGCAGGCACAATTTCCTTCCCTGCCCCTCACCATAAACACACAGCCACTTGTAGGAATCAGCATGGGTGCAGGCACAGACAACCTAACTTGCTTACACTTTACCCTAATTCCCCAACAACTAGACCTGCCTCAGTCTTGGTGCTGTGGATCCTCTCCCCCAGAAGACTTGCACAAACCTTGCCAACACTGCATCTCCTGGCCTCTGTGGAGAATGCACACACCGGCCCAAGCATGCTTTGTGGAAAAGCCCTTGCTGGCCAGTCTCCCCAGTGGAGGAAGACCAATGCCACCTCATTAAAAGTGAATGTCCCACTCACTAGTTTCAAGATTAAGTCAGCATAGCTGACTTTCCTAACACAGAAAAACAGAGTTAGGCAAATGAGATAGAAGAATATGTCCCAAATGAAAGAATACGACAAAACCAAAGTATGAGACCTAAGTGAAATGGATATAAATAATATGCCTGATAGAGAATTTAAAATAATGATCATAATGATAGTCACTGGACTTGAGAAAAGACTGGAGGACATCAGTGAGACCCTTAATACAGAGATTAAAAAGAATCAATCAGAGACGAAGAATATAATAAATGAAATTAAGAAAACACTTGATAGGGATCCCTGGGTGGCGCAGCGGTTTGGTGCCTGCCTTTGGCCCAGGGTGCGATCCTGGAGACCCGGGTTCGAATCCCACGTCGGGCTCCCGGTGCATGGAGCCTGCTTCTCCCTCTGCCTGTGTCTCTGCCTCTCTCTCTCTCACTGTGTGCCTATCACAAATAAATAAAAAAAAAAAAAAAAGAAAAAAAAAGAAAACACTTGATAGAATAAATAGCAGGCTGGAGGAAGTAGAGGAATGAATTAATGAACTAGAAGATAGAGTAATATAGACTAATGGAATACTTACCATCAAGCTGAACAAATGAGAGAAAAAAGAATTCTGCAAAAACGAGAACAGACTTAGGGAACTCAATGACTCCATCAAGAGAAATAATATTTGCATGATAGGGATCCCAGAAGGAAAAGACAGTGAAAAAGGGGGAGAACATTTATTTGAAGAAAGAATAGCTGAAAACTTCCCTAATCTGGGGAAACAAACATATATCTGAATCTAGGAGGCACAGAGATTCCCCCAACAAAATCAACCAAAGGAGGTCCATACAAAGATACAAAGTAATCAAAATGGCAAAAAGTAGTGATAAAGGAAACAAAATTAAAATCAGCAAGAGAAAAGGAGACAGTTGCATACCAGGGAAGCCCTATAAGTCTATCACTGGATTTTTTAGCAGAAGCTTTTCAAGCCAGAGGGAATAGTATGATATATTCAAAGTGCTGAAATGGAAAAATCTACAGCCAAGAATACACTATCCAGCAAGGCTATTCATTCAAAATAGAAGGAGAAATAAAGAATTTCTCAGGCAAACAAAAATTAAAGGAGTTCATGACCACTAAATCACCGCTAACAAAAATATTAGAGTGGAATCTTTGAGTGGAAAGGAAAGATCATAAGTGAGAGTATGAAAGGTAGCAAACACAGAAGCAGTAAAAATAACTATTTCTGTAAAAAATCAGTCAAGGAATTCACAAAATAAAAGGATTAAAATATGACACCATATACCTAAAATGTGTTGGCAGGGTGAGAGGAATAAAGAATGGGTTCGAACTTAAGCAATCATCAACTTAATCCAGACTGCTATAGGCAGAAGAGGTTATATACAAACCTAATGGTAACCACAAATCAAAAACCACTAATAAGTATGCAAAGAATAAAGAGAAAGCAATCCAAGTATATCACTAAAGAATACCAGCAAACCAGGAAAAGAGAAAGAGAAGAAAGGGTCAGAGAAAACTACAAAACAACCACAAAACAAGTAAAAAATAGCAATAAATATCTATCAATAATTACTTTGAATGTAAGTGTACTAAACACTTCAATTAAAAGAGATAGGATGACAGACTGGATAAAAAAAAACAAGACCCATCTAAATGTTGCCTACAAGAGACTTGTTGCAGACCTAAAGACACCTGCACACTGAAAGTGAGAAGATGTAGAGACATTTATCATGCAGATGGATGTCAAAAGAAAGCCAGAGCAGTGATACATATATTGGACAAAATGGACTTTATTTATTTATTTTTAAAGATTTTATTTATCTATTTATGAGAAACACACAGAGAGAGGCAGAGACACAGGCAGACAAAGAAGCAGGTTCCCTGATGTGGGACTCGATCTCAGACCCCGGGATCACACCCTGAGCCAAAGGGACACTCAAATACCAAGCCACTCAGGCATCCCGACAAAACAGACTTTAAAACAAAGACTGTAAGAAGAGACAAAGAAGCACACCATAATAATAAAGGGGACAATCTAACAAGAAGATATACAATTGTAGATACTTATGCACCCAACATGGAAGCACCCAAATACATAAAACAATTAATAACAAACATAAAGGAACTAATCAATAGTAACACAATAATAGTAGGGGACTTAATACCTCACTTAGATTGATAGATATATAACCCAAACAGAAAACCAGCAAGCAACAGTGGCTTTATATGGCACATTGAACCAGATGGATTTAATAGGTATATTCAGAAAATTCTATCCTAAAACAGAAGATACATTTTTTTAAGTGCACAGAGAACATTCTCTAGAATAGATCACATATAAGGCACAAAAGGAGCCTTGACAAAATCAAAGAGATCAAAGTCATACCATGCATCTTTTCTGATCACAATGCTATGAAACTAAAATCAGCCACAAGTAAAAAATCTGGAAGGACCACAAATACATGGAGGTTAAATAACATGCTACTAAACAATGAGTGGGTCAACCAGGAAATCAAAGAAGAAATAAAAAATACATGGAAACAAATAAAACTGAAAACACAAGAGTCTGAAGCCTTTGGGATGCAACAAAAGCAGTTTGAAGAAAAAGAACCCAAAAACAGCAGAAGGAAGGAAATAATTAAGAATAGACAGAAATAGATGATATAAAAACTAAAAAGCCAATAGAACAGATCAATGAAAACAGGAGCTGATTCTTTGAAAAGATCAACAAAATTGATGAACCTCTAGTCAGAAACATAAAAAAAAAGAGAAAGGACTCAAATAAATACAATTATAAAAGAATGTTATGAAAAACCATATGCCAACAAATTAGATACCCAGAAGAAATGGATAAATTCCTAGAAACATAAAAACTACCAAAACTGAAGCAGGAAGAAATAGAAAACTTGAACAGGCTGAATCGATTAAAAACTCCCAACAGAAGTCCAGAACCAGACAGCTTCACAGCCAAGTTCTACCAAACATTTAAAGATGAGTTAGTATTTATTCTTCTCAAACTATTCCAAAAAAATAGAAGAGGAATGAAAACTCCCAAATTCATCCTATGAGGCCAGTATTACTCTGATACCAAAATTAGATAAAGACATTTCAATAAAGGAGAACTTCAGGCCAGTATCTCTGATAAATATAGATGCAAAAATCCTTAACAAAATACTAGGCAGCTGAATCTAACAATATATTTTAAAAAGCTAAAAATTCACCATGATCAAGTGGGATCTATTTCTGGGATGCGCATGTGGTTCAATATTCATAAATCAATCACTGTGATATATCACACTAATAAGAGAAAGGGTAAGAACCAAATGATCATTTGAATAGATGCAGATGCAGAAAAAGTATCTGACGAAGTACAATATCCATTCATAATAAAAGCTCTCAACAAAGTAGGTCTAGAGGAACATACCTCAGCATAATAAAGTCTGCTTGTTTATTTATTTATTTATTTATAGATTTTACTTGTTTATTCATGAGAGACACAGAGAGGGGCAGAGCCACAGGCAGAGAGAGAAGCAGGCTCCATGCAGGGGGCCCAAAGTGGGACTCGATCCTGGGACTCCAGGACCACGCCCTGGGCCGAAGGCAGGTGCTTAACCACTGAGCCACCCAGGTGTCTCTAAAGTCTGTATATTTAAAACCCACACTGAACATCAAATGTAATGGGGGAAGACAGGGCTTTCCCTCTAAGGTCAGGAACAAGACAAGGATGTCTACTCTCACTACTTTTACTCAACATAGTTCTGGAAGTCCTTGCCACAGCAATCAGACAACAAATAGAAATAAAGGCATTCAAATTGGTAAGGAAGAAGTAAAACATTCACTATTTGCAAATGACATGATTCTATGTATAGAAAATCCAAAAGACTCCACCAAAAAAACTACTAGAACTGATAAATAAATTTAGTAAAGTCGCAAGATACAAAATCAATGTACAGAAATCTGTTGTATTTCTATATACTAATTACTAATAATGAAGCAGCAAAGAGAAATTAAGAAAAAAAAATCCCATTTACGATTTCACCAAAAATAATGAGATACTTAGTAATAAGTCTAACCAAAGAGGTGAAAAACCTGTACTCTGAAAACTATAGATCATTAATAAAAGAAACTGAAGATGACACAAAGAAATGGAAACACATTCCATGCTCATGGACGGGAAGAACAAATATTGTTAAAGTGTCCATATGACCAAGAGCAATCTATACTTTTAATGCAATCCCTATCAAAATACCAATAGCATTTTTCACAGTTGAACTAAAACAAAAAAAAAATCCTAAAATTTATATGGAATCACAAGAGACCCTAAATAGTCAAATCAATCTTGGGGAAAAAAAAGCAAAGCTAGAGGCATTATAATTCCAGACTTCAAGTTATATTACAAAGCTGTAGTGATCAAAACAGTATTGTGATGGCACAAAAATAGGTACATAGATCAATAGAACAGAATAGAAAATTCTAGAAATAAACCCATAATATATGATCAATAATCTTTGACAAAGCAGGAAAGAATATCCAATGGGAAAAAGTCTCTTCAACAAATGCTGTTTGGAAAACTGGGCAATCACACATAAAAGAATGAAACTGGACCACTTTCTTACACCATATACAAAAATAAATTTAAAATGGGTTAAAGACCTAAATATGAGGCCTGAAACCACAAAAATTCTAGAAGAGAGCATGGGCAGTAGTGTCTCTGACATTGGCAATAACATCATTTTTCTATGTATAACTCCTGAGGCAGGGAAATAAAGCAAAAATAAACTATTGGGACTATATCAAAATAAAAAGCTTCTGCACAATGAAGGAAAAATCAACAAAACTAAAAAGGAGTCTAGTGAATGGGAGAAAATATTTGCAAATCACATATCCAATAGAGTTAGTATCTAAAATATATAAAGAACTGATACAACACAACACCTCAAAACCAAATAATCCAGTCAAAAATGGGAAGAAAACATGAATAGACATTTTCACAAGGAAGACATCCAATGGCCAACTGACACATGAAAAGATGCTCAGCATCACTTATAATCAGAGAAATGCAAATCAAAACTATAATGAGATATCACCTCACACCTGTCAGAATGGTTAAAATAAAAAACACAAGTAACAAGAAGGGCTGGTAAGAATGTGGAGGAAAAAGAACCCACTTATACTGTCTGTAGGAATGCAAACTAGAGCAGCCTTGTGGAAAAAGGTATGGATGTTCCTCAAAACATTAAAAATAGAACTACCCTACAATCTAGCAATTGTACTACTGGCTATTTACCCCACAAATACAAAAACACTAATTTAAAGGGATATATGCACCCCTATATGTATAGCAGCATTATTCCCAATAGCCAAATTATGGAAGCAGCTGAAGTGTCTATTGATAGATGAATGCATAATAATGTGGTATGTATATGCAATGAAATATTCAGCCATAAAAATGAATGAAATCTTGCCATTTACAATAACATGGATGGAATTAAAGAGTAGAATGCTAAGTGAAATAAGTCAGTCAGGGAAAGACAAATACCATATAGTTTCACTCATACGTCAGATTTAAGAAACAAAACAAATGAGCAAAGGAAAAAAAGAGAGAGAGAAAGAGAGAGAGAGAGAGAGAGAGAGAGAGAAACCAAGAAACTGTCTCTTAAGTATAGATGATGGTTACCAGAGAAAAGGTGGGTGCTGGGATGAGTGAAATAGGAGAGAGGATTAAGGAGTGCAGTTTCACGACTTGCGGTAGATGATGTATGGAATTGTTGAATCATCATATTGTACACCTGAAACAAATGTAATACTGTGTGTTGACTATATTGGAATTAAAATAAAAAAATAAGATAAAATGTGTAACTTCCTGGAATGTCCTTTATCATGTAGATTTGTAACTCTTTATGTAAACAACATACATAACGTACCAAATGTTCTTTCTTTAGAGCACTCTCTTCTTTGTGAAGTTGTGTATCAGAGGCAGTTGCTCTAACTTGAATGATAATAAAACTCTTAACTTTCTTTTAGAAAAGTAATAGACTTATAAATATGCTTTTTGTTTGTTTTTTAGAAAGACAGAGAGATTGAGCAAGAGCAGAGTGTGGAAGGGAGAGAATCTTAAGCAAGCTCCATGCTCATCATGGAGCCCAACATACGGCTTGATCTCACGACCCTGAGATCATGACCTGAGCTGAAATCAAGAGTCAGACACTTAGACTGGTCACCAGGAACCCCTAAAACTATGCTTTTGTAAGCGTTAAGGTAACCAAAGCCAAAATCTACAGTAGATCCACAAAAGATAAAGGAATCTAAGCAGAACACTATGGAAAATCATCAAATCACAAAGGAAGAAAACAAGACAGGAAGAAGGGCACCAAGGGAATTACAAAACAACCAGAATATGATGAACAAAATGACAATCCTAAATTCATACCTAAAATAACTACTTTAAATGTAAATTGACAAAATTTTACAATCAAAAGACACAGAGTGACTTAATGGATAACACAACAAAACAAGAGTCAAATATATGCTGCCTACAAGAGGCTCACTTCAGCTTTAAAGATATGTATAGGCTGAAAGTGGATGGATGGAAAAAAGATATTCCATGAAAATGGAAACCAAAAGAAATCAAGGGTAGCTATTCTCACATCAGAAAAAACAGATCGTAAGCCAAGGACTGTAACAAGAGATGAAGAAGGTCATCATATAATGTCAAAGGGCTCAATTCATCAAGAGGACATAACATTAGTAAATATGCACCCAACACTGTAGTACTTATAGATCTGAAGGGAGAAATGGGTAGCAATACATTAAGAGCAGGGAACTTCAATATTCCACTTTCAACAATGGGTACATCATTCAGACAGAAAATCAATAAGGGAAAAGTGTTCTTAAATTGTACATTGGACCAGATAAACATTCAGTCCAACAGCATAAGATTATACATTGTTCTTGTGTGGTATATAAAGACAATGGAATATCATTTAGCCTCAAAAAAGAAGGAAATCCTGTCATTTGTAATAACATGGATGAATTTGGAGAGTATTTTGCTTGGTGAAATAGGCCATATAGAGAAAGACAAATACTGCATAGTATATATGACTTTATGTGAAATCTAAAGAGGGGGGAAATTAAGTTCATAGAAATGGATAGTAGAAAAGTGGTTACCAGGGCCAAGTAGGGGGTAAGTAGGAAGAGGCTGGTAGAAAGGTACAAGCTTTCAGTTCAAAGACCTGAAGAGGGTGGCAGGATCTACTGTTAATGTGGTGACCATGGTTGATTGACACCGTATTGTGTAATTTAAATTTGCTAATCAAGTAGAACTTATTCTCTCACACACAAAAGGGACATATGGGAGGTGATGGATATGTTAATTCACTGGGGGGAATCCTTTCACAATGTTGGGTACATCATATCATCATGTGGTACACTTTAAATATCTTGCAAGTTTGTCAATTCTGTAAATCTGAAAAAAGTATAGAAAATATGGAGTGTTAGTGAGAAGCAAGTGGTTATAGAACTCTCATATCCTGTTGGTATAAGTTGGTACAACCACTTAGAAAAATTGGTGGTTTCTATGAAAGCTGAATATTCACAGAATATATGACTCACATTCTGTTAGAGTCCACACTCAATTCCCACTACCTTAATTCCTATCTAGTCTCTGGATCACTATAATCTGGCTTCCACCATCATTATTCTACTGAAATTGCTCTCCCTAAAGTCCCTAATAACTTTGATTTTAATAAATCCAATGCCCATTTTCAATTCTCGTTCTATTGGAAAATTCTGTAGCATTTGAGACTGTGATCAACCCATGATTCTTAACACTCTATCTACCCTTGAGGCTTAGGACAGTTCTGTTTGTTTTATTATCTTATAGTTTGTTCCTTTGGCACTTATTTCTCAACAATGTCCTTCTATGCTTTTTGTTAAATGTTGGTGTTTCTTGGAGTTTACATCCTTGGCACTATGTATATACCTGATATATGTTATATATTATATATTACTAATATATACTCTTCTTCCACTTCAGTACCCTTCCTTAGTGTGGAGCCTAATTTTCTCTTTCCATTTCCCTCTGTGCCCCCCATCAAATACATACATACTTACATATATACTAACAGTTTACTTCCCTCTTTAAAAACCTGAGATGGTATTCAACTGGTATACACAATAAAATACAAGTGAGTTCCTGAGATACAGGGCTCTTATACTTGATCCCTGACTACTTCTACAGCTTCATCTCCCATCATTCCTCTCTGAACCTTATCTTTTAGTGACAATAAACTTCACACTCAACAGCATTTCTTCATTCTCATCTTGTATCCTCAAATCATCTAAGTCCTATTGAAGCATTTTCTGACCTCTTCAGGCCACTGTATGTCCTTCTTCTGGATTTCTACAAAAGTGTGACCATGTCTCTCATAGAAATCTTATCACATTGTTATGTGTATCTAGACCTCTACTGTGCTGAGTTTTATAAATCCAATCTTGTTGTTGCAGCTGGCACTGTATCTTACACACAGTACAACTCAACAACGTGTTAAATGATTAAACAGCCTCTGTAGCTTCAAGATCCATGATACGTAGCACATTGCATATGTTAGCTGCTCAGTATATGTTTAAAAAGTTAGTAGGCTAATGATTGGTATTATTTCAGAATTCATAGTTAAGGATGATAAACGATGCAGAGTAAGAAATTTTGCATCTTGGTGGATGTTGCAGTGATTTTAAAAAGTGTTTAACTGAGGGGCAGCTAGGTGGTGGTGCAGTTGGTTGAGTGTCCAACTCTTGGTTTTCAGCTCAGATCATGATCTCAGGGTCATGAGAACAAGCCCCAATGGGCTCCCATGCTCAACATGGGGTCTGCTTTTGAATTTCCCTCTGCCTCTCCCTCACCCACTCATACTCTGTCTCAAATAAATCTTAGCAAGAAAAGCCTTTAACCTTGCTGTGCTTTCATAACTTCATTGCAACATTTGAGAGGTAATATAAACCAAAAGTTTCCAAATTCAGGTTTCTTTATCATTAATTATTCTTGTAATTATTATTTGCTTACCTCAGGTTTTTGTCTTTTTCAGTCACTTCTGGTGACTGACACAACTTTTCTTTCTTGCTAGGCTGCTAGTAAAAAAATTTAGGCATCAAATGTAAGTTCTAGTTCATAAGAATTTTTTCCCTTGGAAATAGGTAAAATTATTTCATGAATTAATGTTTACAGTATTTTTATCTGCCTATATCCTAAAACACTGTGATAGATCAAGGACATAAATTTATTCAATGAGAATTTTTATAACATCTTCCCTCAAATCAGTGATACTGTTTTTTAATCCTGCAGACAGAGGAATTCTAGAATTTGATGAGAAGTTAAAGTAAGTATGTTTGGGGTGCTTGGATAGCTCAGTTGGCTAAACATCTGACTCTTGATTTTGGCTCAGGTCATGATCTCAAGGGGTCATGAGAGGAGCCCTAGGTTGGGCTCCCCACTCAGCAGGGCATCTGCTGGAGATTCTCTCTCCCTGTTCCTCCCCCCCCCACACTCGTGTGTGCTCTCTCTTCTTCTCTAAAATAATAAATAAATATTTAAGAAAACAAATTAAGGGACCCCTGTGTGGCTTAGTGGTTGAGCATCTGCCTTGAGCTCGGATCATGATCCTGGGGTCCTGAGATCGAGTCCCACATCTGGCTCCCCACACTGCTTCTCCCTCTGCCTATGTCTCTGCCTTTCTCTGTGTGTCTCATTAATAAATAAAGTATTTTAAAAAATAAAGTATATTTTGTAAAGATGGATCCTGCAAATGATCCCAGAATAATCAGTGATTGTCTTATCTGTTTTCAAATATCCACAAAGTGACTCACTTTTCAATTTTCTATTTCTTATGTGCTTTTGATATTTGTTCCTTCTAAATCACACGGAAAATTAGATAATAGATTTTTGTTTTGGTTCAGCATAAGAAAGGATAGTTTGGTCGAGTTGATCTTCTGGCTTGTCAAGAGTAAGACTTTGTGAGCCTCTAGAAATATGTACAGAAACCAGTTCTGGGTATGCTTCATTTAATGAAATTCATATTTCCTAACATCTTGCTATAGAATAAATTTAATTTCAACTGAATTATATCTCCTATTGATTTCCAAAACAAGTTAAAAATATATTCTTTCCCAGAAGAAAATTCCTTTAATATAATTACAGTTATAAATAAGCAAAAATCCCCTGAAAATAAATTATTCTATAGAAAACTTGTTTTCTTATGGAAATGGATAATTCTATTTAGACATTAGAGCAATCCTAGGAGTGATCCAAAGTACCATCTAATAAAAACCTTTTATAAATGAAAGTATACAATATACAGATACTCTGGCAATACTGCAATGTACCTACTCTTTTGGCTCACGACTTCCCCACTGTATCATTGCAATACTTAAAAACAGAGTAATTTTTCTGAGTTTTCCATAGACTCACGAAGTATTGCCCCTCTTCCCCATTAGCTTACATTTTTCAAATATATTGCCATATTTGTAAGAAGCAGCAACACAATATCTTCCACGAGGAAATAAATACAAATAAGTATGACATGTTCAATCTTCATTTAAGCAGCAAAATTATCTCAGTGTATGCCAAAATATTGGTTACCACCTGAGAATGACTCTGAAGGTGATGGAACATATTTGAGCTTACTACCCTTTTCCACTGACCAAGTTTAAAATTTTTAATTTACCAGTTTATTAATACATTTATAGTTAATTTGAAAAATAAGTTACATAATTTGCAATGTTTTGATTTAAGCATTGCAAATTATGTAACTTACTTGTATCTTAAAAACATTTTAATTAAGTATAATTTTTAGAAAAGTAAACAAATTAAAATTGTACAGAATTTACCAATTTACATTCCATTTCTAATGTTTCTCTTTTTAAAATATTTTATTTATTTATTCATGAGAGACACAGAGAGAGAGGCAGAGACATAGGCAGAGGGAGAAGCAGGCTCCCGGTAGGGAGCCCGATGCAGGGCTCAATCCCAGGACCTCATTTTTTTTGCAATTAATTATCAAACTTTTGCAATTAATTATCAAACTTCGATAGACTAATCTTACAGGATAAACAATAGGACAGCTAGTCAAGGTTACACTTAAAAAAAAAATCCAGCAGCACAGATCTAATAGACTTAAATACGTTCATCTCCTCCCAAACAGACATTTGATTTAAAAACAGAAACCAAAACAGAGTGCACACCACAAGGAAGGAAACATGGTACTTACATATATTGTCAAATAATTCTGCAGAGCTCTTTAAGAAAGAAAAGGAAAGAGGTTTTTTAGAAATTTAGAAAGCAGTAGAACCACCCAGCCTGGCAGGTAGACATGCCAGATGTTCTGCACTTCAGAGGGCTCCTGAACACATTCGGAGGGATCATGACCTGAGCCAAAGGCAAATGTGCTCAATCACTGAGCCTCTCAGGTGCCCTTTAACATCTCTTTATGTTCCCTGGGTCTATTTGTGTTCATGAGCTGCACAGTTTGGATTATTCTAGTTTTATAAAATATTTTGGTATTTGCTAGAGCAAACTTTCCCTTGTTATTTTTTGTTATTAATGAAGCTAAGATGAAGTCTTTTCATCCAGCTGTATACACCCTTTTATTCAGGTTTCCTTTTAGGACTTTCAGGAAAGTATATTTCAACAAGAGTCCTTGTGAATTTGCATATTTATTGCATATCAAGTGTGATTCTAATACATTTTCTAACTAGTTTGGACTAGAGTATGGGTGTGTGTTAAAAATGAAACTTTGTACCTCATTTTATTATTTAACATATTATAAACTTCTGTATTTGTTTCAATAGTTTTTCATTTACTTCTTCTGGATTTTATAACACAATAATTATTTGTGAGTAATTCTTTTCCCTCAAATCATCTGCTGTTTAACTGTTTCTATCCCTTATTTAACAAATGGTCTTGTTGCATTTAACAAACTTCAAACAAAAAGGTAGAAGGCAGTAGTGCTATCAGACATATTTTTCTTGTTTTTGGCCTTGTATTTTTTATCATGTTAGGGAAGAATGATGGTCAACTATTTCTTTTTACTACCATCATTTATGATACCCCATGTGGTGTGGTCAAGTGAAAAAAGGGCTGATTTCAAATCAAATGAAATGGATGCAGGGACACCTGGGTGGCTCAGCAGTTGAGCGTCTGCCTTCAGCTCAGGATGTGATCCCGGAATCCCAGGATCAAGTTCCATATCGGGCTCCTTGCCTACTTCTCCTCCCTCTACCTGTGTCTCTGCTTCTCTCTGTCTCTCATGAATAAATAAATTTAAAAAAGAGAAATGGATGCAAATTCTTTTTTTTTTTTGGATGCAAATTCTAATACTTATTTTCTCACTCGGCGATCTCAAAATTTTTAAATTTCTGATAATGCAGTTAAGGTACACCTAATTTATAGAGTAGTGCCTGTTATGTGGTAGCAGTGGACAAGACGCTAAGAAAAAAATATATAGACTAGTTTTTTTCTACTTTATAAAGTAGAGCTAACACATGGACCCAGGGAAGGAAATAGGAGAGAAGCCACCACAAGAGAATAGCAGTTTGAGAAGGAGGAAGAGAATAAAGAAGCATAAAAGACTCAAGAATTATGAGATGGTATGTTCATTTAACAGCACAGATAATACAACTAGAAAAGTGAGAAAAGATTAGCATTAGCATGGTACTTTATATAGATGCCATGCAACTTCATGAAGAATTTTGTATTTTCAAGCTATGTTTGAAATCATCCCTAATACACCGCAAAGACAAAAAGAATAATGTGGTCAGAACACCTGGAAAGTTAAAAAGAAAGAAGAATGACTTCCTCTTTTATATATATGAAAACAATAACAAATTCAGCATAATTAAAATCAGGTTCTAAAACGCTATCAAAAGAAGTAACAAACGGAGATGAAGCATATAGCTCTGAAGTAGATTTAACTCACAAGAGCTTGTTATATGATAAAGGAAGCATAATAACTAATAGAAAACACAGGATTATGCAATTAGAAGGATATGCAGCAAAAGTGACACAGTTACATCTGGATAGCTTTTAAGGGGTAATTTCTTGTTTCTTTCTCAAGTCTTTTGTCTTTCAAAAATGCATACAAAATTCACAAACATTAAAATTAATAAAAGTTTTCAAAACCAAAAAACAGATTATCCTATAAATGGTGTTCATAAAACTGGGTGTTTGGGGAGAGGGATAAAGTTAAGAAAGTCAGTGTTCTACAACCACATCTACATCTCAGAAAATTGGAGGAGACAACCTTAAGGATACACAATTTATTTAAGCACATTTGCAAAGAAATTGAGAATTTGTGAGGGAATGTCATGGTTCATTCAGTACAGATTCTATGAACAAGATAATAGATTAGCAAATTTTTGATTAGTAATCTTGGATCTATCCACCCACCTGCAAATCCTACAGTAATTTTGTGTAATCAACCTAATACTGAATTTGTACCATTCCTTCTTGGTCACTGCTAATCTCATACACATGGGTGAAAGTTCTTTTTTATTTCTTCTCATTTTTTTAGGACCATAAAATATTTACTGGGTACTTAAATTATGTGCAAGGCAATGTGATATGGCTGGGGATTAAAAAAAAATACAAAGCCCCATTAGCCCCTCAAGAAGTTTCTCTGACATGAAAAAGATACACTAATAGTACAGACAACTTTGAGAGTTCAGAATGAGGCTGGATTAAAGTGTGTTAGAGAAACTGGAGAACATTCCTCAGAGGGTGTGGGATTTGGTCTGAGCCAGGATAGAAAGGTGGGATTTAAGTTCACTTCTAAAGAGTTTTAGATTTAATGGAATGGCAATGATGAGCTTTGTCACAGCTCACTACAGAAAAAGACATTAAAGCATCCAATATTAATTCTTAACACAAGGTAAATAAATAGTCCCTTTCTGTGTGTCTCATTTTTTTTGAGTATGGTTATCTTTGAAATTCTGTTTTTTCATACTTTGTGCAGATAGAATATCTGAAATCGGTCTGACTTCCACGTTTGACAGTTGCATACAGCTCAAGCCTATGGTGACTAGTGACCAGACGGTTTTAGTCATGGCTTTAACGCCCTGATCATTATACTAACATCAACTACATCATCCACACAGAGACCCATATTTGATGAATGGAATGATATTTTTATCTGAGTTTGGCTTTCCCCATTGTTTTCACAGTGAGAAGCTTAACAGAATGACAGGTACTTTCATTTTATGCTCAGTAAAGAATAAAGAACACTTTGGCCAAAGGGTTTCATAATTTCATGCCAAGTTTAAACCGAGCACCTAAGTAACATAAACAGTTGCCAACAGTACATTGCGTGTGTATACCATCAGAACATCGCAGATCGAACATAATCTTACTTAAACCCAAGATTCTTACCCAGTCTGGCTCCATAAACTAATGTTCTTTCCACCACGGTATAGTACCTCTAAAAAAAAAAGGTGGGTTTTTTTTTTTTTTGCCTGATTTTTTAGATAGAGAACACGTAAACAAGTAAATTAGGTTGTTTTTATAAATTACAAGATAATATCTTCATTAGCATTTGTGAGAAAAAAATTATGTTGCCCAAAGACATCATCAGTTTTATTTTTTTAATTTTTAAAATTTTTTGTTTTGTATATTTTTTTTTATTGGAGTTCAATTTGCCAACATATAGTATAACACCCAGTGCTCATCCTGTCAAGTGCCCCCCCTCAGTGACTGGGTGGCAGGCATCTACAGTTTTATATTATTGTTGAAAAAGGAAGCAAGTGAATATATTTACATTGAGAACACATTCACTTTGTTATAATACTCCTCATGACAGGAATGTGAATCTCATATCTAGGTTCAGCTGATGACTATCACTATGCACGACAAGAGCCTGTGGCTTAGGACATGTGTGCTTTTGCTTTATTTCTCAATACTTAAACCACTTGCAGAAAAATTATGACAAAAAGGAAAATTGAATGAACATCCTTGAGATAAAAATTAAAACTATAGCGCTATTTGTATCTTTAGACACCAGTGATAATAGGATTTGTGTCACTGATACCAGGGATAATGAAATTCCTGTGTACTTGGAATAGCTTGAGGTTTATCTTCCTCCTCTCAACTCAGGCTTAATAATATCTTGTCTTCTTAAAAATGCCATTAAGTTAGTACATGTTCGTACCGTCTGTGACCTCTGGATCAATCCCACTCTATTATGACTAAGACATAAATCAAACATTTCAATTTGGTTTTTAGACTGGCAAGCACTGATGTAATATAATTCTTTTCAGAAAGATATAAATAATTTGAGAAAATGTCAAGGTGCTGCTTTAAATGCCACTGTGTCATGTTTTTCTTTAAATCCTAATTTGCATTAGTGTGAAAAATGGGTGGCAAAGATAAGGAGGCAGCATAAATAATAAATATCAGATCACTGACGATGTAATGACCATGTGGACTAGGCTTTGGCAAAGGCACAAATGGAGAACACAAGGCTGCTGGCCTCTTCTTGCACAACAGCATGGGTCTCTGTAAAGGCAGGCAGAAGACAAGTGGCAAAACATCACTAAGTAGAGGCATCAAGAATGGTAGACAGGTATAGTGAAGAAGTGAAAATCTCTTCTGCTATCTGTGGTTCAGATAAAATTTCACTGCCTTCACACTTATGGGCTGTTCTCCCGTGGGCAGAGACTGCATTCCTTTGGGATCAGGGCTGATTTTGTTAGAGGCCTCCCTGCAGTTGACAACACACTGCCTTTTTTGAAGAAACAGCTGGAGGGAGCCCAGAGGGAGCAGAGCAAAGAAAAGGCAAGGCTGAGCTCATGATCATCCACAGACGCTGGTGGTACTTGGGGCCACCTGCCTGCGATGGAGTCTCAGCGATTCCAGGAGGTGAAGTATGTTGCTGAACATATTTTGATATAAGAACAGCGTCATCTTAAAATATACTACCGTAATGGTTGCTAAACATATGATAGTAATTCTTTTTTCATTTGCTACTGCAGTAAGATATTTTAAAATAAAACCTCTGCCAAACTCATAAAACATTTGTTGAATATTGAAACATTCCAGCAGAGAGTATTCTAGCACAAGTGATTTATTTTGGCTAAATTTGACCTCTTCAATAAACCATCAGGGATCAACACAGAAAAGATTTCAATTTCAGTAGCTTACATGTCATCTTTTCTTTTGGAATTAATTTCATTTTACAAATGTAATGTTATTCAATATATTTGTTAGTGAGACCAATAATGAGATACAGGTAATGAGGGTAACTGCTCTTTAGGCAAAGTTTCAATGTCTTGTTCTGTATTAGCTCATTCAGGTATATTCTTCCATTTTCATTTTATCAGTTAAGAACCAGAAGGCCTCTACATTGCAATGCATCTCAGCATCTCAGCATAAACCATTAAGAATATATAATATAGGAGCACCAGGATGGCTCAGTGGTTGAGCATCTGCCTTTGGCTTAGGGCGTGATCCTGGGGTCCTGGGATCGAGTCTCACATTGACCTCCCAACAGCGAATCTGCTTCTCCCTTTGCCTTTGTCTCTGCCTCTCTCTGTAATAAATAAATCTTAAAGAAAAAAAAAAAAGAATATATAAGATAGGAAACAACATGAAATCTGGATAAATGACCCCATGTGAGTAATACTGTATTCCCTGAAAGTAGTTTATACTCTGAATGACCCTAAGACAGTGTGTTCCTGAACCTGGTCTGCAGACTCGGGTCCCTGGAAGACCTGGAGCCCCACTCCAGAACCTATTAACCAGCAACTTTGGGAAGTGGCTTCAAAATATCTATTTCTAAGGACCTTCCCAGGTAACTGTCATGCATCTTAAGAGCATGAGAGCTACTCTTCTCACTCCCATGATGTACTTACCCTCCGGCCTCCTCTCTAATCTGCACTTTAGTGTCTGGATTATTCTACGCTTCCTTAATCATCTTTGCTTTTTCTGAGTTGCCTTGACTCCTTCTCTATTCATGTGCTAAGAACATATAACAACAATTTCATTAAAGGGGGCAGGGGAAATGCTCTCATTCTGTCATTCAATCCGTCATTTATTCAAGATGGTAGATGTTGGGCCTACTGAGCTCAGCTGACATGATCCTAATGGGTGAGCAGATATTAAACAACCACAAAAATGTATATAAATTCAAATTTTGATGTGTGCTATGATGGGGAAAAGAGAGTCCTAGGAAAGAGAATAATAGGAGAAGTCTGTCTTAGCCTGTGGATAGGAG
Source organism: Canis aureus (assembly GCF_053574225.1). Lineage (NCBI taxonomy): Eukaryota > Metazoa > Chordata > Mammalia > Carnivora > Canidae > Canis > Canis aureus. The sequence goes on from NC_135634.1 coordinate 16,329,097, forward strand.
TGGTTGAGGAATATACCCCTGCAAGGAAGTGCTGGTCTGAGCAGAGATTCTCTAATGATACATGTGACTGTGTGTGTGTAGCCGTTCTAGGCAGAGGGAATAATGTATGCGAAAACACTGGGTCAAAAAGATCAACAGAATTTTAAGAGCTACTGTGGTTTTTAGTGCAATAGAGAAGGGAATCCACTAATTGATTTTTCCATAATAAGACTGGATGAATACCTTGGAGGCATCTCTTCTTCTCAAATTGCTACAGACAGAGCTTTTAAAACAGCTGGAAGAGGCATGCTGGTATGACCAGGATAAAGGATCACTAGGTCCCCAAGGTGGCTGGATGAGCTTCCCACTCCTGCACATTTCTGGTTCCCAAACTTCTAATTTACATCCTAACTGATTGCCCCTCTTAAGCAGGTTATATGGGAGGGATCTCCCAACACAGAAGCCCTTTGGTCCCTTGCTGTACCCCAAAGCAGGAGGAGTGTCCTGTATGGTTGGTGAGTTAGGAAAAGCAGCAGACCCTTGGCTCAGCTCCTCCTTCCCTGGGGATGTATGTGCCCCCAGATTTCCAGTCTGCTATTGGTACAGTAAAGCACATGAGGAAGAATGACATGATGATCAGGTCTGTGCCCCTGGAAACATGTCTGAAGTTTTCCTATGCTGCCTGTGACTTCTTGGGTGACCTAATTCTGAGGCACAAGATGTTCAGGCAGATCTAAACTGTGCCCTCCACTTAACTTTTATCCGTAATACAGATATTATTTGGAGCTCTATCTACCTCTTTTTATTCCCTTTCATTCGTTCCAAACTTGGATAGGGAGAATGCAGTAGGGCTTTTTTTTGGACATTGTGTGGGGATACCGAATCTCTGTAGTCTTCATGGTACTACTTTCTGAAGGGTATGGGAGAGCTCTGAAGACCTGGCTTAGGTGTTCTTGATTTTTATGGATCCTGGTATTTGTTAAGATACACCTATCATTGATATCTCCAAAATAAAATATATAATTCTTTAGTTTGTAAAATACAAATTCATAGGGTAATTATTTTTATTTTTTTAATTAATTAATTAATTTATTTATTTTTAATTTTTTATTGCTGTTCAATTTACTAACATACAGAATAACCCCCAGTGCCCGTCACCCATTCACTCCCACCCCCCACCCTCCTCCCCTTCTACCACCCCTAGTTCGTTTCCCAGAGTTAGCAGTCTTTACGTTCTGTCTCCCTTTCTGATATTTCCCACACATTTCTTCTCCCTTCCCTTATATTCCCTTTCACTATTATTTATATTCCCCAAATGAATGAGAACATATAATGTTTGTCCTTCTCCGACTGACTTACTTCACTCAGCATAATACCCTCCAGTTACATCCACATTGAAGCAAATGGTGGGTATTTGTCATTTCTAATAGCTGAGTAATATTCCATTGTATACATAAACCACATCTTCTTTATCCATTCATCTTTCGTTGGACACCGAGGCTCCTTCCACAATCATGAAATGGGCAAAAGACATGAAGAGAAATCTCACAGAGGAAGACATAGACATGGCCAACATGCATATGAGAAAATGCTCTGCATCACTTGCCATCAGGGAAATACAAATCAAAACCACAATGAGATACCACCTCACACCAGTGAGAATGGGGCAAATTAACAAGGCAGGAAACAACAAATGTTGGAGGGGATGCGGAGAAAAGGGAACCCTCTTACACTGTTGGTGGGAATGTGAACTGGTGCAGCCACTCTGGAAAACTGTGTGGAGGTTCCTCAAAGAGTTAAAAATAGACCTGCCCTACGACCCAGCAATTGCACTATTGGGGATTTACCCCAAAGATACAGATGCAGTGAAACGCCAGGACACCTGCACCCCGATGTTTATAGCAGCAATGGCCACGATAGCCAAACTGTGGAAGGAGCCTCGGTGTCCATAGGGTAATTATAAGGATGAACTAAGTTAATGGACATAAAGGGGTTGGGCAGTGTATGTACATGTTTTAGGAGTTATTAAAATAAAGAAGACAGAGCCTCTTAAATATAAACTTTCTTCATGATAATATATCAAAACATATATTCAATGATTCTTCAATTATGATGAAATTATCAACCTATCATGACAATGCAGGCAAAAGCATTTTTGCTATTAAAGTGAAAAAATAGGCATACATAATAAAAAGATTTTCAAAACCAAATTTACTTGCTAAATAAATAATTTCTCAGGTAGTAAGTGCTTAAAACATTATTAGATTAGCCTAAAATATTACTATCTTATTGCTGTTTTATTGCTTCTCCTTCACCTTCTACCCTTCCCCCTGCTTGTGCTCTCTTATTTGCTCTATCTCTGAAATAAATCAATAAAATCTTTAAAAAATAATTGCTAATAATAAATGGTTGTGAATATCGATCATTAGGTAAGTTCATTCAGGTACTTTTAGAGTTTTTCTCTTTGTTTTCTGTTTGTCAATATCTAGTAAAAGAGAAATTAAATACTCTGCATAATGGATAACACTGTATTCATACTATCCCAAAGGTAGCTGCTTAAAACAATGTATATTTCTTCTTCAAGTTTCCATAGGCCAGGATTCTGGGAATTGATTAGGGTTTGACGCTGCCGCTAGGCTGGTTCCTTTATGGACTTGGGGTTCTCTTCCAAGCTCATGTGGTTATTGGCAGACTCATTGCCTTGCAAGGCAGGGAGTGAGGGCTCCATTTTATTGCTGGCTCTCTGCTAGGGGCCACATTCAGTACTGAGTAGTTGCCCCTAGTTCCTTGCCACGTGGTCTCTCACAGACCCTCTCATGCCTTTGAGGCCAGCAGAAGAATCTCTTACAAAAGGGCTCAATCTTTTACCCAATTGAGGCAGGCATACCCAAGATAATTTCTCTCTTCATTAACTCAAAATCATTGATTTGGAACATTAAATGCATCTGCAAAGTCTCTTTATCTTTGCTACAAAATGTAACTTAATCCCACCACTTTTGCCATATTCTAGCCAAATCACAGGTCCTGCCCACACTCAAGGAGAGGGGATTACACAGAGCATAACACCAGGACTGGCAGTCATTGGAGCCTTCCTAAAATTCTGCCTACCGCAAACATAAACCAGGTAGTTAAAGAAAAGTAAAATAAAGATATTTAATAATATAGAGGCATTAAATGATTATCTTCATTAACTTTTCATAACATGGTCTAGATGACCATGGAGCTAGCATGCCACATACCACATTCATGACATGTCCAAAGCAAGGAAACCAAGATCATGAATCTCGATCCTCCAAAATAAGACAACAGCACTTACTGAAAACCCATCAGTAAAGCATATTAGCATCAAATTTTACATTAGGAAGGACTAGGGTGTCATCAGTTATAAATCAAGTATTTTACAGATGAAGAAAATAAAGATCATGGGGATAACAATGTGTTAATAAATGGAGATGTTAAAAAATATCATGACAGGGGCAGCCCTGGTGGCTCAGCAGTTTAGTGCCACCTTCAGCCCAGGGCGTGATTCTGGAGACTTGGGATCGAGTCCCACGTCAGACTCTGCATGGAGCCTGCTTCTCCCTTTGCCTGTGTCTCTGCCTCTCTCTCTCTCTCTCTGTGTGTGTGTGTGTGTGTGTGTCTCATGAATAAATAAAACCTTTAAAAAATATCATGACAAAGGTTATATTTTAATAACCTTACATGACCAGTGTGCATTCAAAGAGAGCCTATAGTCATTTGTATATCAGCATTCTTTCCTGAGTCTTAAAAATCCTCTTCAAATCCTCTTCAAATGATTATATAATCACAGGGCTGAGATAAAAGTCAGTGATATGCCATCTAATACTATTTTTCTGTCTTCCTATGAATGGTCTCTGACTCCTCAATGAGGAAAACATTGATCTAAGGAAGCATGCAGAGAGGCAGTCTTCCAGGGCTTTATTTTCTCACTAAATGAAAATTTCTTAATGCGGAAGTTCTTGATAGAAGATTTCTAATGTCTGGTTTCCAAAGTGAAATAATTTTAAATCCTTGTTAAGGATAAATGTGCTCAAGGTTTTTGACCTCCTAAAAGGAACAACATTGTCTATTGCCATAGTAAAGGAACATATATATCTGAACCTAGTTAATTTCTCTATATAAACTTTTAAGATCTGGCAGGCAGATGCGGGGACCTACTCATCTTGCTGCCACTCAAGATGAACGAGCTTCATATGAAGTTTCCTTTGCTTATTAAAACTGCTACTCACTCAGTAATCTCCTTGACATCAATCATAGAACCATTTTTCTAGATATGTCTCCTGAGGAAAGGGAAACAAAAGCAAAATTAAACTATTGGGACTACATCAAAATAAAAAGTTTTTGCTCATTGAAGGAAATCATCAACAAACCAAAAAGACAACCCACTGAATGGAAGAAGATATCTATAAATGACATATCCAATAAGGAGTTAATACCCAAGAGCTTATACAACTCAACACTGGAAAAACAAACAATCCTATTATAAAATAGGCCATAGACATGAACAGAATTTTTTTCAAAGAAGACATATAGGTACATGAAAAGATGCTCAACATCACTCGTTATCAGAGAAATGCAAATCAAAACCAAAATGATATATCACCTCACATCTGTCAGTATGGCTCATATCAACAACACAAGAAACAACAGATGTTGGAAGGGTGTGGAGAAAAAGGAACCCTCATGCACTGTTGGTGGGAATGTAAATCGGTATAGCTGCTGTGGAAAACAGTATGGAGGTTCCTCAAAAAATTAAAAATAGAACTACCATACAATCTAGTAATTCCACTACTGGATATTTACCCAAAGAAAATGAAAATACTAATTTGAAAAGATATATGCACCTCTATGTTTATTTTAACATTATTTACAATAGCTAAAATATTTTATATGCGAGTAAGTAAATAACCATAAATCTTTTAAAAAAATCTATCTGGGTCATTAAAAATTAAAAATGCCTTGTTTTAATATACTTACTGATGAGAATCATGGATACTATTTAATAACCATGAACACTTTAACCAAAACTAGTTTTGGATATTAGTTTTACAGAAGGAAAATATAAAAAGGAAAAACAGAATGAGCCACTTTATTGCACTGGTTCTTTTAATGTCCACTTTCCTGAATAATTGATTTAGCTATTATGATGACCAACACAGAATATTCTAGAAAGTTTATGTTTGGCATCAGTTGTTACAATTTCCTAAATATTACTTTATGTTCGACAGATGTCATACATAGAAATTATGTAAAATTCTGTTACATGAAGCTGCAGTTCTAAGACTGGAACTGTGCTTGGGAGATACTCATGATACTGGTGGTTGGCTTTACTGTTTTCTATAGTAAAATATTAAAGTATATGATGAGGGGAACAGGAGGACTGAAATGATAGTATGTCTAATAAACCTGCCATTGCTAAATGCTGGGGATCTAAGCAGAGAAAGTCTTTTAAACTTTGTTATTTTGGGAAATTATAGTTTTCAGTCTATCTTGACTAATGACTATATAGGTAATAGATAGGTTGTTATACTGAATTTGGGGAGAGAATTATATACTAGCTGTTACATGTTCAAAATTCTATCACTCTGTGCAAATGTTGAGAGCCCTGACTTTATCATTTTAGTGCCAAAGCTCTTCAAAGTTTCTTTTATAGTCATGTTGCTTCCTTGGCATGTATGTAATCAAGAAGGGATACTGGTTTATATATGAATAAAATAAAAACAAAACTAAATTACTATATACAGTGAGATCTTTAAAACTAGGGAAAAAATCAGAACATAAATGAATGTACAATGTCCAGCGTTACAATGCATGGAATGTTCCCAAAGCAAGGGATCAACCTCACACACATACAAGAATTGCATCATTTATGTTATCTCATTTTGAGAAGAATGACCCAAAGTCCACCCACCATTTTTTAATCAACCCTTGGCACTTTCTGCAGAATAATATTTTTATGGGTCTTCCCTTTTGATCCATGAATACAGGTGTCTGTTCATCCTATTTTGTTGAAAGATGCCACTAAAGAACCCCGAATTAGCAACAGTTTCCTAGTGTTGAAGGAAATACCACACGAGCTGTGTCTCAAACTAGAAAGCACAGGGTATGACGAAGGGCAGCAATGGCAGGAAAACATGTGCTGGTCTCTGTGATGTGCTATCCTAGGTTGAAGTGGACTCAGCTGCTTGGCACAATTTCATTTAATGTAATCAAAATTTATAATATCCAAAACTTGTTTCAGGGCTACGATATAAGACAAGAGCAAAAAGCAAGTATACTATCACTTTATGTTCACATATGGTTTATAAAATTAATTCACATATACTTCTACTATAATACACAACTGCATTCATTCAAGATATATTTACTGAATGCCCAATCATGTGCCAAGATGGCCAGGTGATTGATAGAACCCATCCATGGTCCCTGGTGAGAGACTATTAAAATCTGACCATCCTCCGCACTTCCAGAGCCATGGGGTGGCTTCTTTCCCCCAGGCCCTTCTAAAAGTCTTTTTCCTAGTAAATTTTCTCTCCACATTCTGCATAACCGAGGAGCACATGGTGGTGGGTGCAGGGCTCTTTAGTCAGGAAGCATTTCTGATAGATCCTATAGTTTATAATTTGAGGACTTCAATCTCCGTTCACTCTCCAAAAAATATTAAAATATTTTAAATTCAGAGATAAAATGAAGATGATATACAGCATGTGCATAGCATATGCTGTGCTACTTAAGCAAAGGTGTCCAATGAAACTAAATATTATTGTGATACTGTAAAAACGTTTTTTTTTTTTGTAAATTTTAAAGAAGAAAGCACAACTTCCACTTGGCTAATTTAAATATACTTATGTATTTATAGCATAAATACATAAATTTATAGTATTTAAATATAATTTATAATATCAATTTATAACATATGTTTATATTATATTAAGTAACACCTTTTAAGGTATATTTTGACTTGATTGGTATTTTACCTCTTTGAATATCAGAAAATATTTATGTCAACAAAATAAATAATGTACCTACTGGCTATTGAGCAAAGGCAGAAAAGAAATATTTGCATAGAAAGTGAAGGAGATGGGATGCCTGGGTGGTTCAGCGGTCGAGCATCTGCCTTTGGCTCAGGGTGTGATCCCGGATTCCTGGGATCGAGTGCCACATCAGGCTCCTTGTATGGAGCCTGCTTCTCCTCTCTCTGTCTGTGTCTCTGCCTCTCTCTCTGTGTTTCTCATGAATAAATAAATAAAATCTTAAAAAAAAAAAAAGTGAAGGAGACTCATCAAAGGAAGGCATTTCAGACTGATTGCTACAACTATTGTTCTTGGAAAGAGCCTGTACCTATATCACATCTTCAAGATGCAAGGAAGGAACAGATTAACCTACCTGTGATGTACATGTGCTATTTTTCTCACTATGACTATCTAGCAAAATTAGGACTTTTTTATATTAAATGAATATATTTTTTCAAAAAGTATACAAAATATTATCAGAGCATATAAAATTACCCAGCCATCCTGAAAACATGAGGATGTTTAAAACAGACTATGAATTCCTTTTGACTACTAGTATTTTATCTACTAAATCTTTTGTTAAATGTTGACGCGTGGACATGAATTTATTGTATATTAAAGTGAAATTCTAAAAAATGAGAAAGCATCTAGGCAGTTAGTATTAGTGGATTAATGAGATTAGGAAAACATAATTTATAGAATTTTACAAATTAATGGATTAAATAGTCATTACTCAATTTTGATGCAGTCAACCCCAAACTCAAGATGGTTACAATTTTCCCACGTGCAGAGGTAATGACTAACATAAAAAATTGCAATAGAAAAGCAAAAAAACCCCAACACCCTATAGTTCATAGTGAAATTGAGAAAAAATAAATGTATGACTATTTTGCTACTGATTGTTTTGATCTGGACAGAAAACAAACATTAATTACATTAAAAGAGGTTTCTACCAATACAATATGGATGATGTGATACAACAAGCAAAAACATGCTTACCAGGAAAGGAAGTTACTTACTGGGGAAAACCACATCACTTTAAGAATCCAAATCGTAAGAGCAAAATTCACAAGGAGGATGATGAGTAGAAGAAGAACAAATAAGTATAGGCAACGCTTTCTCCAGCCATAAATGCCAATTTTGTAGACACACTGGTTCTCTGGCCTCTGTATGTGGGTACCTTCTGTGGTTGTAGTGTACTGTTCGCGGACCATCTGCCACGGAGTAGGGGCAGGGTGGGAGAAGGGCCAGGGAGGGGTTGAGAGAGAGAGGAAGGGCCAGAGAGAGACACAGAGAAGGAGAGAGAAAGGGAGAGAAGAGGTGTGGAGAGATAGAGTGAGAGAGAGGAAAGGAAGGAGGGAGAGAGAAGAAAGAGGGAGGGGCACAGAGATAGAAACAGAGAATTTGTCAATACTGATTTACTAAAAGTCTGACAAAATAACACTTTTTACCTCAATAATAAATTTCCAAAATTAAGATGATTTTTAAAAAGAATTGAATATTACTTTGAAACACATCACCATTTCAAACACAGAGTGTGAGTAATCTATCATTCAAAATAGTTTAGATATGGCCAATCCATCTGAAATCCAGTGACCATATTTTCAGATTTTAATCAATAAGTATATAGAGACAACTTACAAAATTCTGCAGAGTTAAACTTGGAATTGAAGCATCAACCTAAAAAAACTTACCAAGCTTTTAAAAGATTCAGTGGGAGGAAAATCAAGCTGATACCTATATATCTTTCTAAAAATGGAATCCAATTATTTAGTTTTTATGTTAAAGAATTAAATCACATCTTTCTTCAGTTGCTAAATTACTTAGAATTAAAGGCTCTCTTCAAGAAACCTACCACAGTAATTTTTGCCTATAATAAAATTTCCCAGTATTAACCTACTTCCAAGAAATATCAGAATGTATAGGTACATACAAATGTTTACAATATTCATTGTTTGTAAAGAAGAGTAAATTTTCATAACAATTTCAACTCCATGAGGAGATTTTATTTATTTAATTTTATTTCTTAAAAATTTTATTTATTCTTGAGACACACAGAGAGAGGCAGAGACACAGGCAGAGGGAGAAGCAGGCTCCTTACAGAGAGCCTGATGTGGCAATGGATCCCAGGATCACGCCTTGAGCTGAAGACAGATGCTCAACCACTGAGCCCTCCAGGCATATCCCTCCATGGGGAGATTTTAAAGAATTATTCATTATTTCACTTTACATAGAGGAAAGAAGAAAGTGGTTTTAATTTATAAAGTGAAGATTAGAGATTATAAGATTTTCCTGATTATAAATGTAGTAAAATGATGACTCAAAACATAAAATATTCTCCTCTGGGATATTTTTTTTTATGCAAAGGTCTTACTTTTTTTTTTTTTAGGAATGGTTTGGAGGTGTCCTTATTAAAATAAGTCATAGTCTTAAATAATTCTTTAAATCTCTTTCCAACTCAATGATTGGTTTTTCCTATGTTCTAATTCATTATATAAAACTGTGCTATTCATCACGTAGGATTTTCAAATACTCAGGACAATCTACATTATTCAAAACCTAAATGCTTACTGATTTCAAAACTGGCATAACCTATTTACTCACTTCTTTTGAGCTCTTCAATCTTCCTGACATTAGAGTCCACCTCATGCACACAGTTTCTCCAAAGTCCTAGGAGTCATCCTTGATTCTTCTCTTTTCCCTTCAAACCTCTCACATCTTTTTTTTTTTTTTCAAACCTCTCACATCTTATCAGCTCTGCTTTAACATGTATCCTGAATGCGTCCACACCTCTTGCCCCCACACTAGTTCAAGCCACTATGAACTCTCTTACCTGTACTACCGCAAAACTGGTCTTCCTTCCTTCCTTCCTTCCTTCCTTCCTTCCTTCCTTCCTTCCTTCCTTCCTTCCTTCCTCCCTTCCTCCCTTCCTCCCTTCCTCCCTTCCTTCTTTCTTTCTTCCAGAAACCATTCTCTACCGAGCAGCCAAAAGTGCAAAATGTAAGCAAGCTCCAATCATTCTGTTCTTTCAAGCCCTCTAATGGCTATTCCTCACACTGAGAATATCTGAACCCTTCTGTTACCTGCCACACCCTACATAAGGGGCCTTTGCTTACTTCTTTGACATCATCTACCACCATTTTGTCTTTTGCTTGTAATACTCCATCTATTCTTTAACAGACCAGGTTAACTCACTTCAGGACCTCTGTCCTGAGCATTATCTCCACTTGAAATACTGCTGGCTCCTTAGATTTCAACAGCAGCTTACATGTCATTTTCTCAAAGAAGTCTTCTCTGGGCATTGAGTCACTTGCGATTGCCTCACACTATTACATTTATTTCAAAGTGCATGTCATCATCTGTAATAATGGAGGCAACTCCAGAATTTCTGTGAAGCGTAGGCTGAGAGACTGCAATTGGATTGGGAAGAGAGGCCAGAGAATCTGAATTTATAGGAAATGCACTATTTTACCGTATCGCTACAGATTAGTAAAAATAGCAGCTTTCCAAGAATGTGTGTACACAGTTTCCAACTGCTACATATCTCTATTCCTATATATAGTTTCCTATTGCTAGTGTAACATATTATCACAAATCTAGTGGCTTAAACCAGTACAATTTTATTGTCTTTCAGTTAGGGAGGTCAGATATCTAAAAATGGGTCTTTGTGGACAGGTTCGTATTCCTTCTGGAGGGTCTAGGGAAAAATCTGTTCCTTCTTTTTTCCAGTTTCCAGAGGCTGCCCACATTCCTTGGCTACAATCTGTCTTTATGTTGCCTCAGCTCCTTCTGACTCTAATCCTGCTACTTCCCCTTCATAAGGGCCTTGTGATGACATTGGGCCCACTTGGGCAACCCAAGACACTCTCCCTGTCTCAAAGGCCTTAACATAATCACAACTGCAAAATCTCTTTTACCACGTAAGGCTCCAGGAATCAGGACATGGACATATTTGGGGGCCATTATTCTACCTTTCATAGAAAGCTTTTTTTACACTTACATAAAATGGGAAAAACCTTAATATCCATTTGAGACAATTTTGTTGTGGCTTATAGGAGAGCCAAAAGCAATTCTGTTACGAGGGTGGCCCTTAAATCCCTCTAACTTGGTCCTGGGAATCTGTTTTGATTATTCATTCACCTGTTTATTGACTCCTTTTCCTTAGAATTTAAACTCTGTGAGCCTTGTTCATTGCTATGTCCCTAAAATAGTGTAACAGACAGGTAATATGCACACAATAAAATCCATAAGTGGATGAAGAAATTGAAAGAACTATTGAATTTGACAAACATTCACTGAGCTATCTACATGCCAGGGACAATGTTACCCAATGAGGCTAGATAGATGGAGTGAGCCCTCTGAGTTACACACTAAATAAAACATTCTATGACTTATGAACATATGGAATCCGTCAAGAAAAGATCCAGTACTTGTGATCCAATGCTCTTCTTTAACAGTGATTTGAATGAGGAGTTAATGCTAAAGGGGACCTCGACTAAGTAGATAAAAATAAAACATGCTGTCTCTGTTAAAGCATTTCCAGAAAAGACCTGTTGGAAAGAGGACTAGTAATATATGAGGCCTCTAGGATTTTATTATTGAAAGAATACTAACAAGGATGAACTAAATAAGACTGAAAAGTCAGTCTTCGAAGGGGTGAGCCACCAGCCTGTGGCTCCTGAGGATGGTGATTATGCTTTTACCACCATATGCCCTGGCAGACAGCAGGCACTTCACAAATATCTACAGCACCAGCTCCACTTCTCCACTACTTCTTCCAGCAAAACTCCTTGAGTGGGTTGACTATACCTACTGTCTAACTATGTGTCTTCCTTCTCTCTAGAGCTTAATTACAGGCTTGTTTTTTTGTTTTTGTTTTTTGTTTTTTTAAGATTTTATATATTTATCCATGAGAGACACACACAGAGAGAGAGAGGCAGAGACACAGGCAGAGGGAGAGGCAGGCACTCTGCCAGGATCCTGATGTGGGACTTGATCCCAGGACCCTGGGATCATGACCCCAGCCAAAGGCAGACGTTCAACCACTGAGCCACCCAGGCACCCCTGCACCCCAGACAGGCTTTCATACCTACCACCCATTGAACTGACTTTTGTAAGCTCACCAATGACCTCCATATTGCTAAGCAAAGTGTGCATTCACATGACCTATGGTCAGCACATGCCAAAGAGTCATTTGCTTCCTCTTTCACTAGGTTTCCAGAAACCCTACTTGCAATAGCTATTGCTTCTCATTCTCATTTGCTGCTTCGCCCTCATCACCCAGCCTCAGACTCAGCCCTTAGACCGCTTCTTCTCTTCATTTACGTTAACCCTCAGTTGTAGATGCATCTTTTTTTTTTTTTTTTTTTAAGATTTATTTACTTTAGAAACAGAGCAATGGAAGGAGGGACAGAGAGAGAGAATATGAGTTGAGGGAGAGGCAGAGGGAGAGAAGCTCTGTGGGAAGCCTGACGCCTGACACAGGGCTCAATCTCATCACCCATGAGATCGTGACCTGAGCTGAAACCAACATTGGATGCTTAACTGACTGAGCCACCCAGGCACCCCATGGATGCATCTTTAAGCCGAGGACTTGCCAGTTCCTAGCACAGACTCATCTTGAGCTCCAGATTCCTACTATGCCCAACTGGATCTCAAACTTTACATGTCCCGACCAAAACTGACTGCATCTTCCTAACCTACTCCTACTAAAATTTTCCCCCATCCCACAAACTGGCAACTTCATCCTTTAAGATACTCAAGTCGAAAATCTTTAAGTTGTTCTTAATCCCTTTCTTTTTCCATGCCACATCCAAACCATCAACAAATCAGTGAATTAAAGTACTACCAATAAGGCAAAATCTGATTGAGGCTTACCATTGTCATTTGCCTGGCTGACTGCAACAGCCACCTAACTGTTCTCTGCTTGCATCCCAAATCTCCTGCAATCAATTTCCAACAAGGGGGGCTGGAGCAGTCCTTTAAAACATCAACCGGATCATCCACCACCTCTCTATAAAACCCTTCTGTGGCTTCTATTCCACCTGGAGTAAAACTCAAAATGTTTAGCCTGACTGGCATGATCCATCCTGACTTCATCCCCAGCCACTCTCCCCCTTATTCCTTGCTCAGGTCACACTGGTCTTAACCACATTTAGTTGTTTTGTTTATATTTATTTACAAATAAATTTATATTATTTATTAAAATAAATTTTAAGGGATGCCTTAATCTCACAACCCTTGAGATCATGACCTGAGTTGAAACCAAGAGCTGGACACAACCTACTGAGCCAGCGAGGTACCCCTTACTCACCTATGTATATTCCAACCATGAACTTGGCATTTCCCTTATCTGGAAGCCTGGATGGTCTTCTCCCAGATAATGCATGGCTTCTCCTTTACATCACTCAGCTATCTGCTCAAAGATCATTAAGAAGTCCTCCTTGACCATCTTATTTAAATAACAACCTTCCACCAATGCTACTGCATATTTCTCTATGTTCCTTCCTGCTTTATTTTTCACTATGACACTTAACTCCACATGACAAACTATATATCTTATTGACTTACTTTAAATACTCACCTTAGCATATAGAAGCCCCAGGAGGTTAGAGTCTTCAATTGTTTTGTTAATTTGTATCATCCCTGGCAACTAGAGCAGTACCTGGCACATAGTAGGTGCTCAGTAAATACTGAATAAATTAATTATAACCATTGAATGCACATATCCCCCAGATACTTTTATTTAAATTTAAATAACAAAAAAATAAAATCAGTTTAGAATTAGTCCAGAGTTTCCTCAACTGTTTATAATTAGTAACTTGAAACCCAGTCACAATGGACTAGATTAGTGTGCTCAGTTGTTTACCATGAGAGAGGTAGCAGGCTCTACTGTAATCTGCCAAAGATCTCCCAAGGAAGAGGAAGCTGGGGAAAGTGCTCTATTTAATTTATGAGTTTCACTCATTCATTCATTCATTCATTCGACAGAAAGAGAGAGAGTGCATGGTGGGGATGGGCAGAGAGAGAAGGAGAGAGAATTTCAAGCAGACTCCAGCATTGAGTTTAGAGACTGATGCAGGGGTAGATCCCATGACCCAGATGGTAACCTGATCTGAAACTGAGTCAGATGCTTAGCTGACTGAGCCACCCAGGCACCCCATGAGTCACTCCACTTTTGTGCACCTACTTTGCTGACTAAGAGGCTGGATCCCATTTCCTTAGCAGAACATACTGACTCCAGGCTCACTTTAAGAAGCTGGTGATCTGCTTTTTGTCCTTCCAGAGTTGAGCTCTATTTACCATTATTTCTGCTCCCACATCTGGTTCTATTTTTTCCCATTGTATTTCTTACTCTATCATGTTTTACGATTTCCCACTTTAAGTATTTTGGTTAACCTCCTATTGCTATTATTTCTCGGTGTTGATTATGTTGCATAAAACAAGGATTTTGCTCTAGACAGGCATGATTTAAATGACTAAGTGGAATATCCAATTTAAATTTTTTTTAAAATTTTTTTTCTAAAAAATCAATTTTGTTATTTAATAAATTCTTAGCTTACAGTTTTCATAACTCAGTGGCTTTCATTTTTATTTGATACCATGTATTATACTTTTGCTAGAAGAGACTTTCAGAGGCTATCTGGTTCAGCTAGCTTCCTACAGATCTTTACTATAATCAGCATTGGGAAGGATACCAATTCTTCAGCATTTTGAAGTCAGACAACAGCAAAGTAGTATTTATAATGGCAAGAAATTACACTGGATCAATGCAGAGTACTTTGTGATCTATTTATAAGGCCTTTACCAAAAAATTAATGAAGCAATGCTTTATCTTAGAACTCAAAACCTATATTCCAAGATAAAGAATTTTGAGTTTTGCCATATGTTGAATAAAAATTACCTTTATAGATCACTTTATTTAAAATAATTAATGTTATTAAAAAATTATACCTCTTTCCCTGTTAACCATCTTTCAGAATATGTTGATGGTGGTATATTTAATTTTGATGGGTTGTAAAGGCTTCTCTCAAATACAGATATCAATATTTTAACTGACAGGGATTCAGACATGAAGTGTAATACATTTTTGCATAAATATCAGTTTTTATATACTTGGAATTCATGGTTCCCTATTTATTATTTAAAATAAAACCACCTTATGGATAGGAATTTGGTCTTTAATATTCTTTGATTCTTGTCACAGGGCATAATGTAGTGAACTGAGGATTGTGGCTACTAAATAAATGTTGTTAAATGACATTCTTAATTTCGAGCATCATTTATTGATATGCCTAATTTGGATAGGTTCTTGCCAGGAGTTTGAGACAAAGAGATCATAAATACATGGATGATGTTGAAAAGGAGTCAATATGATGTTTTTAAAAATGGGTTTGAAAAGAACCAAACAGACTCTTTAGAAATGAGAAATTCAGTTACATTTTAAAATTCAAAAAGTTATATAGCTTGAAATTATAAGACATATAAAGTATATGTCTTATATGTATCTAAGAAATATGTAAGAAAAGTCTTAGAAAACATGACAGCATGTTAAAGATATGAGAAATATGAAGGGAAAATGATGGATAAGATGGCTTAAATGTGCTCTACTGGATCTTCAGGGGAATAACTAGAGAAAATACAGGAAAGACAACGATTAAAGGGTAATTGTGAAAAATTTTCTCTAATTGAAGATAAATTAGACTTAAAACAGATACTGACTCCTGAGCTGTATAAATTAATTGAAATTTATTTAAAAAATTCTGAATCTGGAGAACACTAAAAGCAAAGAAACCTCATGACAAGTGTAGGTCCCAGAGGTCAACCTTGTAAACGTAGTCATGCTGCAAAATTAACAAACTCACCCCAGTGAGGGTCTATATATAGGAGGGTCTGGCAGAGAGTTCAAATCCATCCTTTCCCCAGCTAGCACTTGTGGGTAGGGCACCTGCTGAGAATGATCATGAGCTCTTGGGCCTGCACAGTGATTTCAAGAAGGAAGGGAAGGAGGAAGAAACAGTGATTCCATGAATCTCCCAGTTAACCTATTCTGGGAAGAGTAATCTAGGAGATTATTGGTGATAGGAGCTCCATTTACTGATTTGCTTATTTCCAGCCCAACACACATAATACCATCCATCCTTTTACCCCAAAGGAGATGAAAACTTCAGCCACTCCTTGACAATGGGGCAGGAGCAGAAGACAGGCACCATCTATCATTTATGTCATATCTGAACTCTCATAATGACAGGCACATTACAGTGGGGGATTGTTGTAACACTACAGATATAAAATATATTCACCAGCAGGCTGTATAAATGCTAGACTTGTATGAGTCTAACAAACATTCTGATATACCCACTTCTATGTATATCTATTCATCTATATATAGTAAATAAAAACTGAAGAAGTTCCACAAATAATGAAGCAAGCCATTATCCTAGTGGAAGATTTTAGCATACCTCTAGATAGATCAAGCCCTCCAAAATTACTGCTGCTATATGAAACCTGGACAATACCATTGAAATGTGTTTAAATGGACATGTAAAGAGCCCTATCCCTGAAACAGGGACATGCTTATTCTTTTTAAGCATATATGTAACATTTACAAAATCGTAACATACTGGTTCACAAGGAAGTATGATGAAATGCCACTTGATTCATTTCTTACAAATTCTTTGTGGATAATATAGTAAAATTAGAAGTGCATTACACAATAATGGATAAAGCAAAAACCAAAGTCTTTGAAATATGTTAAGAGGACTAGGGTTGAGGCTTGACGATCATGCTCACTCAGGTACATATATATGATTCAGATTATATTTTCCTGCCATAATCCCAAGACAAGGGATGGAGGATGTCCAATGGGCAAGCTCCCCAGCCATCTCATCTCTCTAAGGGAGATTCATCTGAGTGTTAGGGATGGAACTCTGACTGCTTTGAGTTAGATCCTGCCAGGCCACAGGGCATGCTGACTGGAGGCTTACCAAGCCTCTAGTAGCACCCATCATGCCAACCAAAAAACTGCAAGGAAATTATTTTTGACAGTCTCAAAAACTGCCTTTCATACCATGTAACGTAGCTCTGACAGCCAAGCAGCATAATTTATTATGCAGCACACACTATAATGTTATGTCATCCATTAAAACGACAAGGTAACTCACATGAGTAGTCACCTGCAAGACTATATAACCATGGCCAGTAGGATTTATGTGCACATAATAGGCAATCGAGGAGTATGTATTGGACAAAGGAATATATAGAGAGTGGGACTTACTGGATGCAAAGCGTAGTTTTGCAAGGATGAAAAATGAGATCACAACAATAGAAAAAGGAGAATAGAGTCTAAAACAAGTCCCCACACAGAAGTGATAAATAAGTAAATGGAAAGTGAGAAATAAAAGATAGCCAGTATAGATGGGCCACTCTTCCAGGGAAGAAGTTAGTGTTCTTATCTAAAGCACAGGTCATGCTGGCACTGAGAACCAGAGGACAGGAAGAGTTCTCCCTCCATTTGCTTTCACACTTCCAAAAGATAGCTAATTCCTCTGTTAAATTAGCTAATTCTGTCTTTCTGGCCTCCCTGTTTGCATCATAACTCACATCACTGTGACTAGGTATAAACATTCAGGAAAACAAAGAATCATGGGGAGGAGACTGCTCCCCTCCCAATTCAAAAGCTGATAATAAATTGGGGAAAACATCAGCCTTAAAGACAAGGTTGATTCTCTTAAAAAACACAAACAATTCAATAACAGTTGAGCAAAGCCATGTATGTACATCAAAGAAATGTAAATGACCAATAATACACATAGTAAAAAAAGTTTAGCTTCACTGGGAACCCAAGGAATGCAAATAAACACAAATGCTTGAGCAGTTGCAAAGACTAAGGAGATTTAAAAAGTTATAGTAGCCAATACTGGCAAAGTGTCTGAAATGTGAGCACAGTAGTCCTCTGCTGGTGAGTGTGAAAGTGATTGTGATCCTTCTAGACAGATACTTTGTTTGAGGTTCTCAGTGAAGAATACCAAGTAATTTCAATTCTAGAAACTTAGTCCACATTTTCATTCCTATTTCTTTGAAAATTCATATTTCAGGATATTTACTGTAACATCTATGATGGCGAAAAACAAGACAGTAAATGAATGAAGGGTAATGAGTTCATTGGATTCTTATGGTATGACAAAATCAACTGCTTGGAAACAAAACAATATCCCAGGGAAAGGCTAATAATAGGGTGTTAAATGAAAAAGATAGATTATTGGGATGCCTGGGTGGCTCAGCAGTTGAGCATCTGCCTTTGGCTCAGGGCCTGATCCCAGATTCCCGGGATGGAGTCCCCTGTCGAGCTCCCTGCATGGAGCCTGCTTCTCCCTCTGCCTGTGTCTCTGCTTCTCTCTGTGTCTCTCGTGAACAAATAAATAAAATCTTTAAAAAAGAGAAAGATTATTGATATACATATTAAAATGTACACATAGAGAAAAGACAATGACATTTAAAAATTGTTAATAATTTTCCATACACTCTACCTTTTTTCATTGAAAATTGCATTTCCCAAATGTTTTTCTGTATTCTTTCAGATTTATAGAATTTTTATAAATCTACCTTTTGAGATCTATTACTTTGATAATGTTAAAATTCAAACACACTTTCCTCAGTGTTTTGTCCTTCTTTTTATTAAACAAACTCAGAAATTGGAGACTTTTTTACAGTGTCATATAGTATTTGACTAAGGGGTAATGTTAACAGTCAGAAATTGAAGTTGGCAGAAATCTGACACAGCGTAGTGATTGAGCGAGAACAGTACTCATGTCAATTAGAAGTGCATGCATTTAAGTATCATAACGAAGACTGCCACATTTGGAGAGCTAGCTTCATAACCAGAACCAGGTGTCATTCAGTACCAAACATGCTCCCCTTCTTGGCATGGTTCATACCTACCATAACCTCTGATTTAGTGCACCTACATCAAGTGGAGAGAGACAAATTAGTAGGTGGCTGCCGTGAGAGCTAAGTCGATGTTAACAAAAACCTACACCGAGATGCTAGAAGCCCAAAAGCAACCGTGTGTCTCCCTGTTGAAGGCCACTTAGTAGCCTCTCGGCACGCTTCGTACTGAGCTCCATTCCACTGGTGCATCCAGCCTTTCCAGTCCCGTCTCATCCCACTCTGCCCTTCTCAACACTGGCTTCCTTCCATCTCTCAAACAGAATAAGCTTTTTCTATCTTTTACCTTTGTATGTTGCTCCTTCTGACTGAAAATTTGGTCCATACTGCATGGCCACCACATCCGACTGGACTTAAATGGTCTCTCATGAGCACCCCCACTTCCATGCTTTTCTGTCCTGTCATAATTTACAACTGCATCCTGTGTTCTCTCTTTCATAGTATTGCTCAGGATAGACACAGAGATAACCTTCGTTTACTTTTTATTGTCTATTCCTCTTTATACTCTTATCCCCACAAGGGCAGGAAGGATCCTTTGTTCACAGTCATATGTCGAACACCTAGACTGGTACCTGCGACAGAGCGGGCACTCGATTATATGTAATTGTTACAGGCAGGTGGCCAAATAAAATATATCCACATATATAATGTATTTGTGGAATAGATTTACACGTCTAGGAAACAGCATAATGGTTAAAAATGTGTCATTCCTTCTTTAGTCATACATATTATCTCTCTTACCCATTCTTTAACTTCCTCAACTTCAACAGAAACTTCACGAACAGCTAGGAAAAGAACTAGAACATATCATGCAAAAGAGGGAATTGACAGATTTACCCATCATTATTTTCCAGACCCTTTTATTGCCATATGTCATAACTCATAGGCTGACATTTCCCTCATTTCACATCCAGCGGGCCTGCATGTGACTCCATTTGCTAGAATGAATGTTAATCATAAGCACTCTTTGTGCCTGAACAGCACATTTTGGATCAAGATCATATAAAGTTTCACCCTGATAAGACAAATGAGTTGGATTTGGGAGGAAGATTGCTATAAAACAAACAAACAAACAAACAAACAAACAAACAAACACCGTTTCTACTTTTGCTTTTCATTATAGTATCTTAGGTATTTCCCTTTTGCTTTCATAAAAACCAGACTGAGTTCTAAAGACATACCTTACTGCGTTCTATGATGAAAACTCTGTGATGATCAGTTCTGTCAACTGATCAACTCATATGGCCCAGCAGCCTTCTCCTCAAAGTAGACTCCTGATCACCTTAGTCTTAGGACATGTCCTGACTTTTTGTGGGATACATTTAAAAAGCTGACAGGGCTCTGTGGCTTTGGCACCTGGTCCTGTCCATGAGATGCAGTCCACAGAGCCACATTTCCTTCTAATAGGGATTAATAATAGGGTGCACGTGCTCCCTGGAGACTGGAGTTCTCATTGCTGTTTTATCTTCTCTTTCCTCTTTTTCTTTAAAGATTTTATTATTTATTTATTCATGAGCGACACACAGAGAGACAGAGACATACGCAGAGGGAGAAGCAGGCTCCCTACAGGGAGCCTGATGCGGAACTCGATACCGGGACCCCAGGATCACACCCTGAGCCAAGGGATCAACCACTGAGCCAACCAGTCTTCTCTCTTCTCATCCTTCTTCACACTGGCATTCCTTTTTCAAATTCTACTCCAGACTGTGATCTGCTAAAGTTCTGGGGAAATTGTGGAAAAAATTTACTTGGAGACTCTCAGTTTCTAACAATTAAGACTCCTGAACAAAAGTGGAAGAGAAAGGCATGATATTACTTGATCCTGGCTTATCTGTCTTTAAAATACATACTTCTTTGATTTTGATGGCCCAAAATAAATACAAGGATTTAGTTTTTGATGTAATATGTAGTCTTTTAGGAAACAGTATATGGTTATGTTTTCTTCCCCCAAGTTCTTGTGGATTTTTTTTGTCAAATTCCTCAGAAACTGCCCACAAATGTGTGAAATATTTCATTGCATAGCATTTTCTGAATGTTATATCAACAAAAAGGATTTTAATTATGCAATTTTTCAAGAAGTTTTTTTTTTTTAACACATGAAAGTCTCACTGGGCTGTTTATTGGTGTCATCACTTATAAATGCTTTCCTAATATCATGAGTAATGTAATAGTTTTCTTCTAAGCCCCCTAATGCTTACAATTGATATTCTCAGAGTTCTTAAGGTCCACCTAACACCTGTATCTGCTGGCATCTTTCCCACAACAGGTGGAAAGTAAGACTTATTGGTGGATTATACGTATTTAACATCATGAGAATTATGTTTAATAAAGGTTATTATGCCTCTGATTACTATCATTTTTCTAAACAAGCCATTTTATTATCATTAGATCCCTAACATTCACAATAAATCCAGTTAACCTTATAACATTTGCTCTGATATACCCCCTAATATATTTATAAATCTTACACATAGAGAGGCCTGTATTTCCCTGAAATTTGCCATCATAGCTCCAGAGGGAAAATGCACTTTTCCTAGAATAATGGTTAGCACATAGTGTTATACTTGCTACTATTGTATACTAAGTAAAAAATTCATGCTCTTTCGACTTTGAAGCCAGATCATACTAGCATTTCAAAGAATGTATATTTATAGAATAGGATAGTGCCAAACCTTGACAAGGTTCTGGAAACTATTATTACAGATACAACTCATATCAAATCAGAAAAACTCTAAAATATTATTAATAGAATCAATTATAACTCAAATACCTATTTACTATTATATGAATGACATATTTATGTATTTTCCATAAATATTTTAAATAGAGCCATTATGTTAAAAATGTTCACTATCAATTCCTCCTCATACATAAAAAGGAATTATTTTTATGATTGTTCCTGTAAAATAATTTTATTACAGAATATGATTTAATCAAAGTGATCACCAAAATAATAATGGACTCTAATTTGTCTATATAGAGTAAGGGATAATTAGTTATTTGAAGTTAGCCCCTATTTAAGGTGAAATTATCCTAGCAGTTCTGTGGTATCTTTAACTTTTTTTTTTTTTGAAAGCTTTATATTTATTTGACAAAGAGGGAGAGAGCCCAAGCAGGGGGAGCAGCAGAGTAAAAAGGAAAAGCAGACTCTCCACTGAGCAGGGAACCTAATGTGGGGCTGGATCCCAGGGATCATGACCTGAGCCGAAGGCAGACACTTAACCTACTGAGCCACCCAGGTGCCCCTAGGGTTGCTTTAACTTCTTCCCCTACTTATGAATCCGAGTAGATTAATCTGAAATGCAAATTGGTCTCTTCTGCCTCCAGTCTCCTTACTCAACATCCAAAATATATTGCATCTATGTTCCCATATCATTTGTCCCATACCTACAAGGGCAGGATTTTTTTTTCTCCTGTTGGTTCTTAGCCAGTCCCACTGCCTAGAGCATTGCCAATATCTGATGATCAAATGGTTGAATATAATGCAAAGATGAATTCTCCATAAATGATATTTTTATATTGTTCTACTGGATTATACTTTAGTCATACCTATAAAAATAAAACAAGTAAGGAAAGAAAATTATTTTCTAAAAATTCATGCCCAAATCAGATAACCATAAAGACATAAAACCTGAAGATTACTCTAAGCAGATACTGTGGTGTGCCACACAGACCTCCCCTTATCACCAAGAAACTCATTCCCCCAGCCACCAGGACTGCTTCCTGCTCACAATGCACGCCTGAGTCCCTGCCCCAAAGACTGATGAGGGCAGACTCACCCAAAGCAATGCCCCCTCAGGCAGCTAGGACTAGTCAGTCTGGTGGCATGAAGGCTTGGCTCCTGCCTTCATGTCCCTTTTGAAGGGTCATTCTGACTCCAGAGAGCATCCTCTACTCCTCATCTCTCCCCAGCCAGCCCTGTGGGATCATGGAGGCCTCTGTTTTCACTACCTCACAGTTTCTTCCTCTTCCCATTCCTGTTTCCTCCACTCCTGTAGAGCTATTCTTCCTAAAAATACTTCTTAATGAACTTCCTCTATGCAAATTTCAATTTCCTGTTCCCCCCAGAGAAATAGAGGTAACAGAGTTGGTGGTAAGAAGAAGTCTGAGAAAGTGAATCCAAAATGGTATTTTGGAGCTGGATCATCCGTCAATTACTGACAACAAGGACCCTGTTTCTGGCAGTTCCTGGATTACAGGGCTATGCCACAGCATGCTGTGGTGGCATCACTGTGAAAACTGTCCCTGGTGGTGACCGGGGGATGGCACATCAGTGGGAGGAGACTTACTAGTGGGTGCAATGCATAAGGGGTTGGAGGGCTTCAAATGAAGCAATCATAAGGGCCACGGAATTGATGGCTCATCTTTAAGGCACTGGAGAAAGACAATGTGAGACTGAGATGGTGCCAGGCAAATTGCAAAAATCAGAGGGCCTCTCTGGAAGCTGATGAAGACACCCTCTCTTCCTGTAACTGAAGGGTAGAGCAACAGAGGATCCAGCCTTTATAAGAGTCATGGAGTACCAAAGAAGATTGAATTCTCAACCCAAACAAGTCTGTTCTGCTGGAGCCAGGGCCCCAGCAGGGTGGGAGTGGAGCCCTGATATTTGGAATGAGACATCTGGGCCAATGCACTTAAGAAACTAGAAACTCCAGATGCCCCTAGAATGTCTGAGTCCAAAGAGTAGCCCATTCCTCCTTCCCACTTGAAGAGGATGTGACAACCTGCCACTTGGCCTGTTCTCTCCTGGCCAGTTGACTAAGAGTTGGGGTTAAAGCATCATATAACCAGGTAGGGACAGGCAGGGCCTGATAAGGGAATAAAGGGACTATCCAAAGGGCCAGAAGGCCCTATCCAGCAGGTGTGTCAGCAGGTAACAATGTAGCTAGCACTGAGTCCTGAGGATCTGGACGCATCAAGGAAGATACCAAGTGGACAAAGAAGCATTTGGTATTAGAGCATCCTCTGATGATACAGAACTTAACACCATGGCAAAGGTCTTGGAAGATGGCAGTAATACACGCTAGGTTGGCCCTCAAAAGCTTGGAGAAAGTGATGGCTTCTATAGTGAAAGACAAAATCCAGAATTACTAGTTGTTGAAGAGGATGAGGATAGTTGGGCAGCCACCAGGGGAGTTCTCTCCATCTATGCAACAAAGAGACATTGAGGATGGATAATCAGGAGGCTGAGTGCCACTGGTTCCTATAAAAATCACAACTTTTTATTCAGGTTCCAGACCTGGAAACCCTTGACTAAAGAGAGACCTGGTCCCCAGAAGGAGGTGCCTGCAACACCAAAGCAAGTGGACATAGCAAGGACTCAGCCAGCCCTGCTCCAACAGAGCCCAAGGCCATACAACTGGGCTGCCACACAATGAGGAAAGGGCAAGCCGATGGAAGAATCACTAGCATTTTGGAATAAGGCCAAGCCATCTGCAGCAGAGAATTATATGCCGTTTGAAAACATTTCTCTAAACACTACTGAGCCTTTGTGTAGATAAGGCACTTGACCATGGGACACACCAAACAGCCATGTGGCATTTCCCATCATGACCTGAGTGTTGTTAGACCTACACCAAGGACAGGAGCCATCAGCAACCTCTTGAAAGTTAGAACTTTTTCCTAGAAAGTTAGGTCTAGGCAGAGGGCACAAGTAGGCTACATGCACAGGTGACTAGGAGTTCCATGTCACCCACCACCTCTCCTCATCTCAGTCCTCTGGCCTTTGAGGGGTGTCCCATATGACCAGCTTACAGAGGAGGAAAAAGGCCAAAATTGGTTTCAGGGTGGGTTGACTCAACATGTTGGTACAAGCCACAAAAGTCATGCTGTCGACCTCAGCCCAGTCAAGGTGCTGAGAGGAAATCTTCCCAAAGCACAGAGCTTCTGGCAGTATGACTGCTTGTGTACATTTTATGGAAACCAAAATCAGCTGAGGTTGTAATATATATGGTCTTATTGATGAAGGTGAATGTCTTGGCTGGTTCATCAGGACATGGAAGGGGAAGTCTGAAAGAGAGAGGGCAATGAGATCTGGGAAAGAGCGGAGGTGGGGTGGGGGTGCACCTACAGGCTACACAGAGCAAAGGCGTTTGTTTCACACATTAACTTCATCAGAGTGTCCACTGTGCAAGAGGCACCAAATAGCCAGAATGACTCAGCCAGCTGACACCAGCCAGCTCATCATCATCCACCCCAGTGCTCCCAGAGTGGGCTCATTAACACAGTGGCCATAGTGGCTGGGATAGAGGCTATGCATGAAGGCTCCCCCTCAGCAGGACTGATCTGGCTTAGCTATTGCTGCTATGAGTGTGTAAACTGCCAATGCCAGACACCAATGCTGAGCCTGGATATAGCACCATCCCTCGACATGTTCAAGTAGCTAGCTACTCAATGGCAAGATAATTATATTATTGTGACTGGGACTGACACATAGGTTGGGTATGGGTTTTTCTTTTTTGCCTCCATGGCTGTAGCCAGCATCACCATCTGAGGACTTACAGGTGTTGGACCCACTGGTGTGGGACTCCCTGTGACATTTTGATGAATCAAATGATCACTTCACAGCAAAGGCACTGTGGCACTTGACTATGGGTCTACTGTTCTTATCTTTCTATCTTTTGATAGTAAATGGACAAGTGCTCAGACAGAGGCTGATAAAAAGCACAATGACCAATGGCTCAGACCCCTCAGAATTGAACGTCAGGTTGACTACAGGGACTGATAAAGGTGTTAGGTGGCATGAATGAGTGGCCAGTGGAGGGAGAGACAATGAGTATCAGCTGCCACCTGGAGACGAGCTGCAGCATTGGAGCTGCTTCAGTGGTTTCCTCAGGGAAAGGGACTGATTAGAAGCTTGGGGTGGGGGCGGCATTCCCAAATTAGATACATGAAGTATCTGAGTGATGCAAGGGTGAACAATAGTGGTGTGACACTCTGGTCACTCTTCAGAACCAAAGCTCTCATTCTTCCAGTTGCCAGGAGTGAGAATTGATGATAAGAATTACTTTCGATGGCACTGAAAGGCCCCACCTACAGTAACGTCCCACATCCACTGTTTGATCACAGCAGGAGTGCAAAAGTCCAGGCCCCTTCCTCAATTCCAGGACAGCTTCGAGGGCCATCCCAGCTCTGGCACAACTACATTGCCATTCAATCGTCCTCCTCAGTTCGGCAGCCTTTAGTGTCCTACAGGTGTTTTTACTAAAGACTTTTACTAAAGTAAAAGAGATTTGCTTGCCAGTTTATGAGTGTATAAACTGGCAAGCAAATCTCACGGGAAAGCCTGTCTAAATAATTGCTCTTGGAAAGATGGGGATTTTTGCAAGTGTTCAGTCAGATTTGCTGAAGGATTTCACAGTAGAACATCGCTATCGTAGGTTCCCTGAGTAAAACCTGAGGTGAGGATTCTTCTTTTTTTTTTTTTTTTGAGATTTTATTTATTTATTCATGAGATACACAGAGAGAGAGAGAAAGGCAGAGACACAGGCAGAGGGAGAAGCAGGCTCCATGCAGGGAACCCGACGTGGGATTTGATCCCGGGTCTCCAGGATCATGCTCTGGGCTGAAGGCGGCGCTAAACCGCTGAGCCACCCGGGCTGCCCATGAGGTGAGGATTCTTATACAAGTGATTCATTAAGGTAATGTTCTCTATGAGGCATGTGTCAAGCAATGAGAGCAGCTGATTAGGGCCGAGAAGCAGCTAGATACAAAGATGTGGGTTGCAGTGTGGGCAATGCCCTAGAGAAGTATGCAAACCCTTATTAGCCATTTAGTAGCCAGTTTGTGTGTCAGTCTTGTGAGGGGGGCTTCAGTCCACCCTCATGCCATTCATCCTGTATAGATACAACTCTTAAGTTTGACATTATTTACAAAGGAAGACAGATTTCAGAATATTCTTAAAGTTACACATGGAAGCTACATTTAACCAAACAGAATAAAAGAGCCTGTCCTCTGTGTCATTAAGTCTTTGGAGTTCTATGACTGGACTGAAAATCTCAGGCATAACAGCTCTATGACCCCTTCCCCTCAAAAATCTCAGTTTGCCTAGTCCCTAAAAATAGCATTTACCTAATTGCTAACTCTGAGAAATATCCATACAAAAGGACAAATTTTAAGAAAAGAAAATTATTTAAATGTATCAACCAAGCTGAGATTCTTTTTAGTTACAAGTCTCCATATGAAAGATTTAGGGCAAAAAGAAATTCTTGAGGTAGGCATAATTAAAGTTCTTATCAAATGTGGTGTGTATGCAATTTTCCGATTGCTTTGACAGTTCATTAAGAAGTTTCAGAGAACTTCAAGGTCACGATTCACTTCTATCTTTGTAGACACCTTTTTCTCAGGATTGAAAGGGAGGATTTAAAGTGATATTCAAATGCATTCTGGTACAGGGACAGCATACTTCTATGTTTTTACCAAGATTAACATTTTAGAATATTGTATATAAAATTTTCTTTAAGATAGATCTAACATATTTTATGAAAGGAAAATGTTCATGGGAATCCCAGCAGTCAGTTGAGTTTTTTTTCCTTCAGAACTACTAAAGGCACCCAGGATTTCCAGTAAATTAGTGAGAGTATCAGGGAGGATACTATTTGTGTGTTTTCTATTTGTGTTCTGGAAGGAGTATTTCCTCCTCAGCAGCCTTGACCAAATGTGGAGAACATTCCCCACTGGGGCAAAAAGAGTCTAAGCCTGGTATCTTCTATATAGGGGTCACATGGTGTTGTTGGGAGTCCAGGAGAAGGTTAGAATCACTGATCACTAACTATTCTGAGGTTCCTCTCTGACTTCCCTGACAGTGGGGTTGAGAATTCGAGATTATGTGTTTCCCCGTTATTGGTGGTGATGGTGAGAAGAGATGGGGGCAGGAGGAGGAAAAGGACAGTTACTGTTTACCAAGAAGTCAGACACTTTCTGTATGTTTTGTATGAACTGAATTTGATACTCATCATAACGTTAAGAGGTAGAAAGTGTGATAATCCCTATTTTTACAAATGAAGAAACGGAGGTGAGAGGGTAATTAAGCAATTCACACAAGCAAGGTCATACAGCTAGAAAGTGGCACTTGGACTCCGCTGAACTTGTAATCACTGCCTCTTCATTGATAGTATGCTTTTCAGGGATGTTTCACAAATAAAACTAATTGAGAATGTTCAAAAGAGTTGAAATAGTCGCAAAGGTGAGGCTAGGTTTTAAGATATCCATCTGAAAGGCAATGACTTCTTCCTGCTGCCTCTCCCTTCATTCCTCAGTCCTTAGCAGAAGCTGTCTTTGGACTTTTCCAGAACTCCTCCTCTCTCCCTCTCCCATGCCCCCAATCCACTCTCCATGGCAACCAGAGTGAGCATCCCAATGAATAAATCTGTCCCTGCTGCTTTTCTGTTGTAAATGCTCAAATGGCACCCCACTGCTTATGGATGAAGCATAAATCCTTTGGGCATAAGCGAACCCTCCTGCAATCCCCAGCTCATTTTGGTGCTGCACACCAGCGTCAAGTCATACTCGCGTCAAGTAGACTTTGATATTTTGAGGGATTTTCAGAGAAGTCTTGAGACTTTTGCACATCCACAAATTACTAAATACTCTGTATCAATTTTCTCATAAATTGTGCTAAGGCATAATCACATATAAAATTGAAAATGAAGCTGCAGTCAGAAATGGCAAGTCCAATGGATGAGGCATTCTACAACACTCACGGGGGCAACATGGAAATAATCTGGGCTTGCAGTAGGTCCAGAGAAACTCAAAGATAGGAGAATGGTACTTACACTGAGAAGAAAAGGGAGAGAGAAGGACAGAGGGGTAGAAGCAGGTTCTGAGGAATGGACAAGTAGCAGAATCACACTCAGGAATGTAGTTTGTTTGCTCCCATGAGGAAACCATGCCAATTATGGACTTACAGGGTCTGGGCTCATTTGGGAAGCCGCAAGGGCCTGTGAGAAGCCAAGTAGAAGAGGGAGGAAAAGAAGAACCACAGGTCCTACAAAATATGCATAATTAAACTAAATGGGCACTCATTCATAATTTACAATTAATTACTCCTTGATTTTCATAGTCAACAGCAATGCAGTGGGTGTGTATTTTAAAGAATGACATGGTGCCATTTTATTTTCGGCACTTTAACTGTGTAGGGGAGGAAACATTTTTCCTTCTACCTTTTAAGGTCTTCCAGGTGGTTTAAGAATTAAATTGACACAAGGCAGATTAACAAAACAAAACCCAAGGTTTACTACTTACACAAGGAGGCCCAATGATGAGGTGGAGACCTAAAGAAACAACCCAGGCAGGCGGTTTTTACACTTTTTGGAGAAAGGGACCATAAATCTGTGAGGAATTTAGAAGACAAAGAAAACTTAACTTTGGGAGCTTCTGTTAGTAAGGAATTCTAAACAGAATTTGGGCTGGGGGAGTAAATTAGTAAAAAGTAACAAGGATTTATATAGACTTGAGTATATTACCCCTGGTGATAAGGAGGTCTCTGTATCTCCTGCTAGAAGGAGGACACCTTTCACACGGGAGGGAGATTGATTTCTTGCTTTTGGGAAACAAATGTGGGAAGTTGGGGGTTCAGACTGTTTCTTCACTAGCTGTTTAAGTGACTTTTACATTTCAGGGTGGCCTGCCCTTGGCACCTGCAACTGCAAGCTTAGCCAGCCTCTTTTGGAAACTTGGATTTGTCAGTCTTTGGAATTTGACATTTAAATATGCTGAAATACTACTTTTCATTTGGCTTTGAAGGAAAACTTTAGATAAATTCTAGAACCTATAAGACGAATACCAACTTGAACCGTTAGTCTCGAAACTGAGTGTGCCTCTTTGTACCTATTTCTACAAAATGTTTCCAAGGAAATAAGTAAAAACACAGTACATTTTGTACTAGTGAGTTACTCCATCGTGCTGGCAAATCTTTCAGCCAGTTGAGCTCTTTTTTCCCTTATTATCTTTTTCTGTGCCTCCCTCTAAACTTGTTTTTCCAATTGCTCCTTATTAACCTAGGGAGCACAAAGAGCAAGCTGACAACTTTAGTAGGCCTAAGTGTTGGCATATGTTTAACTTTTCCTCTGTATTTACTTTTTGATCTGGATTTTGAGTAACACTTTGTTTCCAGATTTTAGGAGAGAACTATTCTTTCCTTTTTTTCACTCTGAGAATAGTTGGGAACTGAAGTTGGTAATTTGCTCTTGTTTTGCTTACTCCCAATTTTTCAAACGACTTAGACTCTTGCTCTCATTAATTTTAATCTATTTTTTTGATGTTTGTAACAGAACTATGGACAAAATGTGAAGCAAATGTAGTTCTACCACAAAAGTTTAAGAGTAGAACTAGAACAGGTAATCTTAAAGATTATATTTTATCTAGATTAACTATAGTATACACCTTAATACCTGATAACATAGATCTGCTATCATGTCATTCTACAAATTAAAAACATTTGAAATACAAATCATGTGAAAAATACATAGCATACTAGTAGAGTAACTTAAAGGAGTGGAAATGAGAAGCCATACTAAATTTTATTGATTCTTATACATAATCATAATCATTTTGAGAGAAATGTACTCAACATCTTAAAAGAAATTTATGTCACCTACAAAGAGAAAAACACCAAGAAATCTTGTACTTATTATTGTTAATGACATAAAATCCAAGTTAAAACTGATAACTTACCTTAGATGTATAAAAAGCCCACTGGAAAAGTAGCTACAATCAACTCCAGCTCTTTCAGAGACAAAATGTCTCAAACTTTCCCCTTATTTGCAGAATGAGTGAAGGATTTGAGGTTTCAGGACTATGCCTGCAAGAGAAGGCTCTCACGTGTTTGGCCTTGTCTCATGTTTCATCCCTCCTATTAGCAACAGGCGTATCTAATTTTACTCAGTGACATAAACAGCTCATACCACACTTAAAATTGTTTGGGCACCAATTCCAGGACACAGCTCTAAGTGGGCCAAAAAAAAAAAAAAAAAAACCCATAAAATTCTTACAAAACCAACATTTAAATCCTGAATCATGATAGTCTTATGTAATTATAACTTTCTAAAATAAACTTTACCTTAAATGAAGAGCAAAAAAACAGACTCATTTCCAGTAGAATCTAATGTTGACAAAATTTCATAGAAATCATTACAAATTAACATGCAACAGTTAGAACTCAGGACTTTATTTGTATTAAATGGATATGAGAATAATATTCTCATTCAAGTGAAATGCATATTATCATGTAAAAGTCACTCCTTAAAAATCACTTTCTGTAAGCCTCTTAAGTGAAAAACTTTAATATTTGAGAAGAAAACCTTAAGAAATGAACCTCCTAATAAAGAGAATAAAGAGAAGGTAAATAAATTCTGCATGTTAAAATTACGACAGTTCTTTTCCAGTAAACTACATTTATATTATTTTTAACAAGGTATGTGAATGTAACAATGCAATCTTGATGTTTTATCTTTATTTAAAAAGAATAACACTTAGATTACTTGATTTTATAAGATGTAAAGGAAACAAATATCAGGCTTTTAAATAATCTTCTATTTTGCATTATTTTTGTGTAGCCTGGTGAGCAGCATGGATTAACACAGATTAAATTAAATATTTGAAATTTATATTTTAGCACCAAACTTTGAATAGGAGAAGGAGTGTAGTGATAATCCATATACTTGATATTTATTTTATTTTCTTCTCAGGAGACTTTTTCTCTTATTCTGTTTATTCATAACTCTAACTTCTTTTGACATTTGATGCTTCTTATACTAACAGCTGCAGGCCTTAAATTAAAAGCTGATACAGCTTCAACTAATCACACATTTATTTATAATACTTAAGAAATCTTTCATGAACTCTCTCCTCATTACTATTTTCTCTAACTCAGCAATTTAGTTCGACATAAAATTACAGCACAACTATCACACACATATATAAAAATATATAATACTTAAAATGATAATATGAGATGTATGTTTGTATCAGTATGTGTCTGAAAAGTAAAAATTTGAAACTCCTAACTCAATATTCTTATTTTTTAATGTCACATTTAAAGGTTACATATTGTGGGACCTTTTCATCAATCAGTAAATTGGTTTTTATAGTGATTAACTTTTCAATGTTTTGTGGACTGCTTTGTAAAAATGTTAGTCAAGTTATGGATTTGATCTCCATTCACTTAATACTACCAACCTTTTCAGTCTTTCAGGAGGAGGGCTTAGAGAAAAAAAAATCTTTCATTTTATAGAATAGTTGCAATTATTGAAACAAAATCTTCAAAGCTTTGAATGTAGGTCTAGCTTCAGCTTAGAAGCTGAACCCACATATACACATCTCATATGTTTTCGGTGCAATCATAACATTTTAAAGTTATTTGAAACCTTAAAGGAAACCTAGTCTAACATCTAACATCACTGGCTGTAGAATGGCTCATTAGAGGTTACAGAGCTGGTTTGGTCATGGCAAGCAAACAAAGAGAAACAGGATCATACCTACAGAGAACAAATGTGGTCACCAGAGGCAAGAGTAGGGGAAATGGGTGAAAGAGGTACAGGGGATTAAGAAGTGCAAACTTCACGTCAAATCTAAGTCATGGAGATGAAAAGCACAGCGTAGGGAATGTAGTCAGTAATATTGTAATAATGTTGTATGGTGACAGATGGTGACTACGCTTATTTTGGCGAGCACTGTGTCATGTATACAACTGTTGAATCACTATGTTGTACACCTAAAACTAACGTAAGATTGTGTGTCAACTATACTTCAATTAAAAAAAAAAAGGAAGTCTAGGCTCTTCTGTTAAGCATGGTCTTACATAACTATAGAATCCTTCTAGGATTCACCTTTATCCTCCCTCCTGACATCAGCAATCCTGCCCTCCTACCTCACTTCTTCTGCCTGGGTACAGACAGTCCTGCTGCCTAAGATGCTGGGTTGGGGGGAACACTTTTAGATCTAGTGAAAACAAGGAATTTCTGATAGAGCTTTGGTTCTTTTTGGGCTAATTATTTGCATTTTTGTTATGAAGTGGGAAGTAAGGTTTGCCTGCAGAGACAGGATATAGGGGATGATGGGGGATGAGACAGTTCAAAGTCTGAAAAGACTAGAGGAGCCATGAAGAGCTGGGGAGTACATTGACTAGTGAAGTATACCAGACCATGTTAGGGGCCCAGGTGCAGATGATCAATGTACAGTAGCCCCATTTTTAATAGTTCCCGTGACTTTGGATATTAACCGTAGATGTGAGTTGCTATGATGAAATCCCCCCAAACCACCTCAAGCTTTCCTCCAATACTAAACTCATCATCTCCCCAAAGCTGCTCTTTCGTCCATCCTTCCTTCCTCAGTATAAGACTCTATCCTCCACAAAGGAGATGATTGGGGAACATCCCTCACTCACCAGCCCCCCAGTCACTAAGCCCCAGAATCTCCTTCTGTGCCTGCTCTCTTCTCTCCAGGTCCCCATCTGACTGTGGGGCTCTCCATCAGGTCTCACCTAGGGCTGCTGCCAGCAGCTGCTGCTCTGCTGCCAGGTTCTGCCAAGTTCCATTTTTGACTCCTGGGATTGCCCGAGAAATGCTGAGAACAGGTCACTCTCTCCATATCACTCCCCAGCTTAAAGCTCCTCAGTGAGCCTTCAGGATGGAGTGCCACATTCTTGACAGGGCACACACACCTTTATGACTGAGCTCTGTCTCCCTTGTCTCCTGCTTTAGGTTCTGGAAGAAACTACACGCCTTTGGATGCCGGCTAAATCTGACTACCTCCCATCCTTTTCTTTCTAACTACTATTTAACTTTCAAAAGTCTGTTCATATGTCACCATCAGCTTCCTATCTGTGTTTATAAACTTAATAGTTATTTGTATTTACATCGCCATCATTGCTTTATATTCATGTTCTCGCTGGTAGACTATGAACCCCTTGCTCAGCACCTGCATACAGTGAGCCCTCAATCGAACTCTGAAGAGTTACACCAAACTTGATGTTTTTGTTTTGTTTTAAGATTTATCTATTCATGACAGACAGAGAGAGAGAGAGAGAGAGAGAGAGAGAGGCAGAGACACAGGCCGAGGGAGAAGCAGGCTCCCTGCAGGGAGCTCGACGTGGGACTCGATCCCAGGTCTCCAGAATCAGGCCCTGGGCTGAAGGTGGCGTTAAACTGCTGAGCCACCCGGGCTGCTCAAACTTGGTGTTTTCTAATATCCATTCTCCAGTGCACAATAACAAAAAAAAGCTAACATATAATCAGGATGACATTATAAGACTTTTCCAGAAGAGGTCAGTATAACAGTAATAAAAGTATTAACTTTCAGGGCAAATGAAATATGAAATCAAATTAAATTATTTTGTAAGAGATAAACTTTCAAGCATCAAAATTCCACATCCATGATCTGCCCCTCCAATCAAAGCTGCAACTTCCTCAAGAGAGATGGCCATAGATCTTTCACATAAGCAAAATGAAATGATTCCACACCCAAGTGAAAACACAAGTTTAAATCCAGAATGTAATTAACGTAATCACCTGGATGCTTCTCACCTAAATTTTCTGATTACTTTTCAATAGAAATCATCCAAGTGTACGTATTCAGAAAGATAATTTGGAGTTGCCATACTAATAAAAATTTAAATTGATCTGAAAGTAGGCATTTTGTGGCATCTTGTGGTACTTCAGGGGAAGTTTGGAGTTACTATTTAGGGCAAAAGATTAATTCACTGTTGTCAGGGACGACAGAAAGAAAACAGTGGGATATGGAAAAAAACAAGAGGTAAGAAAGACTTAAAAAAAAGAAAACTCTTACATTTCAGAAGAGGAAATGGACTACCTGAAATTTCTAAGGTTATCCTTTGGCAATCACTGCATTGGGTCATCATATTTTTTTAAAGCTTTATTTATCTTACAGAGAGCATTGTGAGGAGTGATGGACAGAGGGAGAGGGCGAGGGATCCCAGGCAGATCTTCCCCAACTTGGGGAACAACCTGGGGCTTGATCCACCACCCTGAGATCCCGACCTGAGCTGAAATCAAGAGTCAGATGCCTAACTGACTGAGCCACTCAGGTCCCCGGATCATCATATTTTTAAAGCCTTATTCCATGGACACATGACTTGCATAACTGAGAGGGGACAGGTACTGCAACTCCATTAGGTGCAGACTTGAGCAGTGATTCTCAGGTTGGACAGTGAATAGAAGTGTGGTGTGCACACATCAGAATCCTAGGAAATGCACTACAAGTAAAGACCAAAGCTGGATTTGCACACACAGAAGGGGAAATTGATCAGAAGGGCTTGTAATAAAAACTCTGCTGTCTCCTGCTTCTCCTATCCCATCTCCACTTCCACTGGTCAGAGATCACTGCTTAGATATTCCTTCTCATACCTGCCTCTGACCTTTACATAACCTTTCATTGCTCAATCTGGGTTTATGAACTTTCGACCTAATCTACTGACTTACTTCATGTACATTATTACATTACTACCCAGTAGCCCTTGTCTCCTTTTTCTGATGTGCTTTTATCAAGTGTTTGTTTCTCCTGTGGTCACCTCTGCAAATTCAAACAATGAACTTAAGTAATCATTTCTTAAAAAAAAAAAAATCATTTCTCGTTCCATGATGGCAGATTATCCCTTGGTTCTTCTGCTGCCCAATGGAGGACATTAGCATTCCAAATGTCTCACTGCCTGTGCCCACAGTGCCTGCCACTCTTTTATGGAGACGTGGGAGGAGGAGAGGTAGGGAAGGGCAGAGAGAGAATCTTTTTTTTTTTTTTTTTTAGAGAGAGAATCTTAAGCAAGCTCCAAACCCAGTATGGAACCTGACACAGGGCTCGATCTCACAACCCCAAGATCATAACCTGAGCCAAAATCAAGAGTCCGACACTGAACTGACTGAGCCACCCAGGCACCCCAGTGCCTGCCACTCTTATCTCCAACCCTCTGTCCTTTCCCTTTACTTGCTGTACATGCTCAAAGGGGTAATATTTACATTCCACTTTGAAACTATAATCTTTTAAAAAACATTTTTTTTAGGATTTTTTATTTATTCATTCATGAGAGACACAGAGAGGGAGAGAGAGGCAGAGACACAGGCTGAGGGAGAAGCAGGCTCCATGCAGGGAGCCCGAGTGGGACTCAATCCCAGGACTCCAGGATCTGGGCTGATGGCGCTAAACCGCTGAGCGACCCAGGGATCCTGTATCTCCTGTGATTTGATCAGGTCAATTTAAAAAACAATGCAATACACAGTGTTCACTGTTTTACAACTAGCCACCAAACTATCTAATGATATTCTCTTTCAAAGACAAACACCAATGCTCCTCAATGGTTCTATTATCAGTTTGAATAAAATCTTCTTTTCAAACTATTCCTGCAGTGGGGATGTAGCTCAGTGGTAGAGCACATGCTTTGCATGTATGAGGCCCCGGGTTCGATCCCCAGCATCTCCACTTCCAGAAGCCTGGAACAGGACTTTCAACTCATTTCTTATTGGGGCACTTGAGTGGCTCAGTCAGTTAAGTCTCTGCCTTTGAGTCAGGTCATGATCTTCGGGTCTTGGGATCGAGCCCCGCATCAGGCTTCCTGCTAAATAGGGAGTCTGCTTCTCTCTCTCTCGGCCCCTCCCACTGTTCTCTGTCTCTCTCTCAAATAAATAGATAAAATGTTTAAAAAAATAAAATATTCTTCCAATTAGTTTAATTGCTGCGTACTGACATTGTGTCTTTCCCAGAGAGTTTTTGTTGTTGGAGTTTCTGAATACCATTTTTGTTGTTGTAAAATAAGAAATTTTGCTAAATTTGCTTTCCTCAGCTTATCCTAGTTGTCTCTCAGTTTTTATTGCTTTAATCTAATACTTGGAATCAATGTCATTTTTCTTCTTAAAATCCACTGTTCTTTTCTAATTTAAGTAGTTTATATCATGGTTTTCTTGGAGGTCTTTCACCTCGAGCTCCCTTACTTTCTAATGCTCTTTCTGTCTCTTGCATTCTCTACCTCTACTACATCATCAAACTTCTGCTGAATTTCTGATAATAATATCTATTGTATAGGATTGCATTTTTCTTCAGCATCCTGTAATCCAGGCTTCCCCTCCACGTGCCAGACTGTCTTGTCGAGCCAGTTTCCCACACAGCTGCTGTCTTCCCTGAGCTGAGTAAAACTTCCTTGACTCAGATCTCATGTCCTCTCCTCATATACCCCCTTGCTTAGATGGACTTACACACTCAAATAATCATTCAGAAGTGGTGTTTGGGAAGTAGACTGAGTACCTTTATGTCCAAAAATGTACTATTCTGCTCCAAAACTGGTTAATAGTTAAATTTAGTATAAAATTCTGGGTTGAAATAATTTCAGACTAAACTTTGAAATCCTTGGTCCATTGGGCATCTATTATTAAGGGCTCCCACAGAGAAGTCTGATTCTAGTCTGATTTGCATTTCTAGCTTATATCGAGTAAGGTACATTACCATTTAAAGGCACCTGTTACATCTTTTGGTAAAATTAGTATTCTCTCTAGTTTATTTCCTGTTCCATTCATCTGGCATTTCATATATCTGATTCCATCAAAGAGAAAGTAGCATCCATTTATAAAATGTAAGTGTATTTCTTCTTATTGAAAAGTAATCATCAAGTAAGACTACTTGAGTTAGAGTTCATGAATGTTCTTAAAATCTCTTTACTCTGATAAGAAATTTCTGACCAAAAACTACAGAAGAAGTGATGGTAGGATTTATGAAAAGTAAGATACATGATCTAAAATAAATTGGAGGGGAAAAAACAGAACTGAAAAAGAGAATATTGGAAATCTGCATATAGTGGAATAGGTACATCTGTGCCCAGGGACATTGAAAAGCATGTCAGACATTGAAATTTGGGAGAATAGTCACATACGAAGGAACACTTATTCTTTCCATTTCTTCTACTCATTTCTTTCCAGGGAAGGTGGATTAATTGTTCTCATTGATGAGTTACAATAAGAAAGTGGGTCTGTATGGTACAATTCCACTCTCTTCAGGGACCTTCATGCCAGCAGAGAGTACAGTTTGATACTGATCCTTTGGGCCCTAGGAAGGACCTGTGTTCATCCAGAGCTGCCGAAGGAGTGGGTGAATCCTGGCAGGGAATGTAATATCAGCAAGTCCATTGTTGCTGAGCACCTAGAATACATTCTCCAACAGCTCTATTTCTAACAAAAATGACATTTAGATCTTCACTTGCCTCATCCTTTTGTCTCTCGGTTGGTTCAGAACTGGGCAGTAAACAGAGAAGTGATTTTTCTCAATCTTCTCTAACTCAGAAAAAGTCAGCATTTAACAACCACACTTCTCTTCTGAGGAACTACTACATGGCAAGGGCTACTCTATATTAGTTCCTAGACTTACCTAACTCCTCTCTTCTAATGTCCTCTTTTTGGCAAGGCTGGTACCCTCCTAAATATCTCTGTGGTCCTCACAGCATTCATTGCAGACCAGTATGTCACTGCTTACTTACTTCCCTAAGTCCTCTTTATTCTTTATTTGATCATTAAGTTTGACAACAGGGTCTGAATCTTGATACCTGTAATTCCTTAGTCTCTAGGTACTCATTAAATATCTGCTAAATGAATGAATTTAACAAGTAAACCACAATTTCTACTTTCCTTACATAGCTTTCCTTCCAGCTCAGAGGAAAGATAGCTAAAGAATTACTTAATAGTGTGTGTAGCATAACAGTTTAGGTATGAACCAAAGGCTATGGAAGACATAAAGGAAAAGTTAATTCTGTTTGGAAGAGACCTAGTGGTAGTTAATTCTCCAACATCAGAAATCATCATTACCTCAGCCTTTTGAAATTTCCAGTATTTGTGCCTGTTTCAAATGTATTCAGTATTGACATAATAGTATGTAAACATAATTTGTAAATGTATATGAGTCAACACATATTGAGATATGTACCGGTCACTCACCTAAGTGCTCTGTTTTTTATTGGTTCACAAATAAGTTTTGAGACTGTGAACCAAAACCTTGAAACATTTATGGTATTGATGACTTTAGTTCAGCTCCCTAAACCCCCCAAATCATGTCTTGACAGCTTGGCTGATGTCCTGTATTCTGCAATCTGATCATGGTTTATTAACCATTAACTACATAGAGTTAATTAAAATTTTTAATTTAATTCAATTTAAAAATCTCCCTTACTTATTCTTTCCCTAAAAATAATATAAACTAATGGCCCAAAATTCTAGGCTTTGGGATCACCTGAGTTTTAATTTTTTTTTTTTTTTTTTTTTTATTTATGATAGGCAGACAGTGAGAGAGAGAGGCAGAGACACAGGCAGAGGGAGAAGCAGGCTCCATGCACCGGGAGCCCGACGTGGGATTCGATCCTCGGTCTCGAGGATCGCGCCCTGGGCCAAAGGCAGGCGCTAAACCACTGCGCCACCCAGGGATCCCATCACCTGAGTTTTAAAATCAGCTTTTCATCAGTAATAGCTTGTGTAATGTCAGGTAACTTAGTTATTTTCTTAATGGTCTGTTTTCTGCTATTAATGTTGGGGATAATATCAACTCCCTGCTTAAGGCTAGGAAAATAAATGAGATAATGTACAAAAGGCACTTGGCACATAGTAAAACACATATAAATGGTAGCTATTATTACAATTATTTCTTAATGCTGTGAGTGAATTTTTCAAAATGAAGTAAAATACATGAATCACAGATTATGACAAATGAAATCTTTACAACAAACATATTTTGGCTTACTTAATGATACACCTAATAGGATAAAAACATTCTGACTTGATGTTATGTCTAATTATTAACATGCTCAGGTAGTAACTAACTTTCCTAAGCAGACTACACAATAGCACTTTCACAGAATCAAAACATTATTTTTTTTCTTACAATTTAGTTTTCTGGTGTCTGAATCCACATCAATTGTCAACAACTTGCCTTAATATGATATACACAGTTTAACAGTCTTGACATACACACAGGGATACTTTACAGTCTCAAAGGTAAAGACCCTGGAAATCCCACGAAGCTGGACCTGACTTGCTTCTGACCATTGCCTTGCTCATATCATCCTGAGCGTCCCTGTGCTTCTGACCTCTGACCTTCACTCTGCTACTGAAAAGTCTTCAAAATCTTACTATTTCAAAAACCTTCTTTCCACTGAAAATGTGTAAGTGGGACACATTCACAAGTGAGAGGGATCATGACAACACAAATGCTGTGTCATGAGGTCATGGGGCTGACAGCAAGATTCAATGCTGAGGCCTGGGAGAAAAGATGGTGGTGAAGAGAATGACCTTGAGAGATGAGATGTAACAATGAAGTTGGCTTGGATCCCTTGTGTTTAAAGACTTATGGCGTAGATATTTCAAAGTCATGTTGCAAACTCAACATATTTTAATCATCCCTCTCACTTCTCCCCAAAACTTCTGTTTTCTTTCTTAGCTTAAAGCCATTGCCATTGGCCATGCCAGAAATTTTCCATAGCTTAATATAAATTATTTTCACTAATGTGTGTATTTGCACCCCCCATTAGCAAATGATCAAAAAGTCTTTTTTTTTTAAGGTTTAATTTATTTATTCATGAGACACACACAAACACACACACACACACAGAGAGAGAGAGAGAGAGGCACAGACACAGGCAGAGAGAGAAGCAGGTTCCATTCCATGCAGGGAGCCTGACGTGGGACTCGAACCCAGGTCTCCAGGATCAGGCCCTGAGCTGAAGGCCACGCTAAGCTGCTGAGCCACCGGGGCTGCCCCGCCCCCCCCCCTTTTTTTTAAATGGAAAAGGAAGAATACAATTAAAGGGAAAAATGAGGGATGTTGGCTTAAACACATCCTATGCATGATCCAGTTCAATTACTTATGATGAAAGAAATAAAGCTGTTTGATAATCAAGCATTAGATTCTATATAATTTCAGCAACAAGAAGAAAATCTGGCATCTCCACAATACCACAAAATCTGGTTTCTCCACTATAGTACAAAAATCCCATTTGTTTACTAATATTTTAAAAGGAGACAAATACTTTTTCATTTTAAAATGAGAGATTAAAACTTAAAAATGTCAAAAATGAACATGTTGGCTCCAAAAAATTTTTGAGTACATGCTTTTTGTTTCTTAACATCCATTGACTTCACTTCTGATAACAACTCTTGGCTTTTCTTTTTGGGGAATCACCCCTACCTTGTTTTTAGTTCATATGTTTGGTCGAGTCAGATCAACACCATTCCCCGTTGAGTGGCAGGTTGAGTGACTTAGGCCAGGCTGAGCAGAGCATGGCATTCTCTCGGCCACAGAGATTATTTTAAAATGACTCTATCCAAGCCAACCAGTCTCAGTCAGAGCAATCCCACAACTTTTGTTTCAGTGACTGACAAGACAGATTTTCTTTTCTGCTTGATTTGAATTTGATTGTGATTCAAGCCTGGTTAGTGAGCAGCCACGAACACAAAACAACACAACACAGCAAAGGTTGGAGCTGGGAGACGAAGTCAAATTCATGGTAATTTCAAGTCCATAAATTGAGGCATGCCTAAATCAGCTCTAATCTTGTGCTTTACATCAGCCAATAAATTGTCTTTTTTCCATTCACAACTGTAGAGTTGGTATTGATAATTTGCAAAATAAAAATCTAACATAAGTTTTAGTCAAACCAATGCAATAAAGAACTTGCCTTTTTTTAAAAAAAGTTTTGTGGGTGGTGGTAGTGGTATAGGAATTCACTTAGTTCCTGGTGTGGAAGACTGAGGGGGTGATAGTACCACAAGTTTCAAAAAAATGAAGAGAGGTGGTGAACAGAAACTTGAAAAACTCCTTAGCATCATTTTTTTTTTTTTTTAGATTTTATTTATTTATTCATGAGAGACAGAGAGAGAGAGAGAGAGAGAGAGAGAGACAGGCAGAGGGAGAAGCAGGCTCCATGCAGGGAGCCTGACATGGGACTCAATCCCAGGTCTCCAGGATCAGGCTCTGGGCCAAAGGCAGACACCAAACTTCTCAGCCACCTGGGCTGCCCTTAGCATCAGTTTTGAAACAGAACTTGGAGGTTACAGAAATCCATATCCTCTATGGTGGCATACATGAATGATGGGGCTATTCAGGGTTATCATATGCTCTGGGGAGGTCAAAGATGAGGACTGAGAAAGAGAACTTGATTTGGTAAGAGAAGGCTAGAAGGAAAATTTAAGATGGTAGTTCTAAATTACAAAAAAAATATTATATGCATAGTTATGACTCAACGAAACCTCATGAAAAAGCCCTGACTTTCTCATATACTATTATCCCATCAAAGCTAAGACTGATGATTTTAAGAACACCACTGTTTTTATGCCAGTAAAGGAGTACCTCTGCAAATTAAACTATAATATGGTACTAATGGTAATATGCATCACAATTAAGTGCTATTAAAACGTAAAAAATGAGCATTTCAGATTTGGTAAAATATGATAATAGCACAATGGAGTGAACGATAATAGCAGTTGTCTGTCATTTATGATTTATTTAAATAATATTCATCAAGGATTATCTCTGTCATACACATGAGTTGCTTTTGTTGATTTGTTTTTATGTTTGCTAGAATAAATGAGAAACTTAGTTCTTGTCTTTATAATTTTCTAAGAAAGGCAATGCCTTTTTAGGTAGCTGTATGGAAATGTTTCCTATTATAGATAGAGGTTGCTTAATGGGATTAATGATGGACTCTCCCTAAAACTGTTTTCTGAGATGCTGAGTTGGTTCATCTTATATGAATCACCTATACACAAAGGCTACCAGGATCCTGCCGAGGCTACTTCTGCTGTTTTGATCCAATGAACACCACCTGGGTGCCAAACACTATTCTAGATGCTGAGGATACCAGCATACACAGGGCAAAGGAGGTCTTGCCTTCCTAGAGCTTATATTCTAGTTGAGAGGAAACAACCAATCAATAAGAAAACAATAAGCAAGATTTCTCACAGTGGCAAGTATATTAAGAAAATAAAGAGGGTGATGGGGAGAATATTTTAAATATATTGTCAGGGCAGGGCTTTGTGGGATGACCTGAATAATGAGAAAGAACCAATCATGAAGAGACCAGAG
This sequence comes from Canis aureus, assembly GCF_053574225.1. Taxonomy (NCBI): domain Eukaryota; kingdom Metazoa; phylum Chordata; class Mammalia; order Carnivora; family Canidae; genus Canis; species Canis aureus. The sequence continues at coordinate 16,372,113 of NC_135634.1, forward strand.
CAACGTGTGATACAGGCAGGGGATGGCACATGTAATGGCCCTGGGGCAGCAATGATCTATGTTTAAGTTACACAAGCAAGGCCCAGGGGTGGGAACATGGTACATGGAAGAGGCCAGATAAGGCCAGAGAGACAGAGGCATGAAGAGCAGTGGTTCTCAGCTGTGGCCACACATTAACACCAACCAGGAGATGTATAAAATAATATCACTGCCTAGGATCCTCTCCAGAAATTCTGATGTATTTGGCATGACAGAGGCCCGGATAGCAGTATTTGTCAAGTTCCCTAGGCAATTCTACTGGGTCGCCAAGATTGATACGGTGCAAAACAACGTAGCTTGTAGCCCACTCTAAGAGAAGACCTTATTCCAAATACTAGATGTAGAAATACATGAAAAGCACTGACATTATCTGTGAAATACTGCTCATTTCTTCCAACAATCCCTTTCCGTAGAGCGTCATCTCTCCTTCTCCTTTCTGCGATCGGATCAGCTACTTTCAGGAAGGAGGTCTGTGCCAGGATGGGATGTGTTCTGCTCTGAACCAGAGCTTCTGTGTTTTTCCAGTCTTCACTTTTAAGCTTTTCTTTTCTTTTACTTTTCTTTTCCTTCACAATACAAGATCTCTCCTATGCTTAGCTTCAACAGACAGACTGCCTTCTGGACACGTGACTGATCTGTGTGACTCCTCATCTGCCCACCTTTGCATCTTGGCACTGAGCCTGGTGCAAGAGATCCCCTGCTGTCAGCTCATTCATCTCATCCTCCCACTGTACCTGAGACGTGCAGACTGTACCACGTAACACATACACTTTACCTGTGAAACACACAGTGCTGGGTTTTCTGAGGCTGCAGCTCTGACGGCCTCTTTGCTATTCTTTCAGACACATACCTGTTCAATCTCTACTCTTTTGGTCAACTTTCCACTAATTTTGTGGTTTTAGTGGTCTCTTAGTTTTGCCTAAAATAGGATTTGAATAAGTTTTTCTCTTGCCTTACTGCTTTTGAATGATTTCAGGAAGGCGCTGTGTAAATACTATCCTCACATTATCATCTTCAAGGTGGAAGTATGTTTCTTTAGCATAGGGTTAAGGGGGTCATTAGCTACTTGTGAAAACTACTGGTAGTCACCATGCATTCCCTTCTGTGGATCCTAACTCCTGAAAGAATTTTGGTCTTTCACACTATCTTAGATAACCAAAGAAGAGGAAAATAGCAAATTCAGTTTCAGCAAAAGCCTACACAAAGGACAGAACGGAAGACAATTTGTGGTTTCGGTTCAAGCCAGACTTTTAGGACTCCCGATTTCTCTACAGATCTTATCCCACTTTTAATCCCTGGCAATGTGAGTGCTCTCTTTTGGAACATGATTCTGTTCAGTTCACCTTTATGCCTCAGAGTATAACTGAAAGCTTAGTCATTTTTGACAGTTCATTTCAACTCAATAGAACGAAGTAATTGCTTTAGGTCCCCAAAGTGAGAATTTTCTTTTTCTTTTCTTTCTTACATTTTCTTTCTATTTTTTTTCTTTTGGTCTATTTGAAAGAAATAGTTAAGCTCTTTTCACATCTAGGCAATGCTACATGAACATAAAGTCTACTACTGGTTTATAGATATGGCTGGTAAAAACTCCTGCTCAGCCTCACATGTCAGTATGTCCCCAAGTGGCTGTGAGCTTGTCACCACTACATATGTAGAATCTTCCTGCACCCTGAGGTGTGCAGAATCCTCCTTCTCTCCCAGGACCACACTTGGTTTCTTTCTACTGCAACTGTCATTGAAAACTCATGCCACTTATGTGCCCAGGAAAGAGTCCTTACTCTTTGAGCCAAACCTGAATATCACATATTCTGATATATTTTTGGTTTTAATAACTGAAACACAGGAATGATAACAATGTTTAGGCTTTGCACAACAAGAAACATTATTATTTAACTACATTAGGCTTAAAGAAACATTTGCAAAGCTCCTTACAGTGTTAACACATATATGACACATTTCTGAGAAAATATAATCATATTTGCAAACAAACTTATAGAACACAGACAATTATTTGGATGCAAACTATATTGTACACTCTGAGGAAGTAATTCCAGGTCTTTTTCTTCCCACATCATAAATAATAAAAAAAAGTTTGACTCATACGAAAAGAAATACTTTTAGGAATGTTCTTAGAAAAGGAAGTCAAATAGTTTTTGCATTTAAAAAGATTTTACACAAGCCTGGGCAATGGTAAATGGATAAACAAACTGGTACACCCAGACAATGGAATATTACTCAGCAACACGAAGAAATAAGCTCTCAAGCCATTAGAAGATATAGGGGAAATGTATATGCCTCCTACTAAGTGAAAAAAAGCCAATCTGACAGGGCTACATGATTCCAACTCTCTGACATTCTGCAAAAGGCAAAACTATGAAGGCAATAAAAAGGTAAGTGCTCACCAGGAGTCCGTGGTAAGAAAGGACTGACCAGGTGGAACACAGGGAGCCTATAGGGCAGTGAAACTACTCTGTATGATGCTATCATGGTGGATGCAGGTCATTACAGATTTGTCCTAACCTATAGAATGTACAGCATCAAAAGTGAGCTCTTATGTAGACGATGAGCTTTGCGTGATAAAACTATGTAAGTGTAGGGTGGTCAACTTCAACAACTGTAGGATGGGATGTTGATAGTGGGGAGGCTGACCTGTCGCGGGGCAGGAGGAGTATGGGAAATCTCTATACCTTCTCAATTCTGTTGTAAACCTAAAACTGCCCTCCTGCCCAAGCCTTTTACAAATATTACCTTTCATTCCCTATTGTTTTGTTTCTTTTTAAAAAACCAACACTTGTACTTCAAAATTTAGTCCAAGAAATATCAGGTATTTACTGATATTTACTGATTTGAGGATAATGCTATAATATTCATTTTGTTTAAATTCTTTCATCGTTCAAAAACTGTCTTTTTTTTAAAAGATTTTATTTATTTATTTATTCATGAGACACACACACATACAGAGAGAGAGAGAGAGAGAGAGAGAGAGAAGAGAGAGAGGCAGAGGGAGAAGCAGGCTCCATGCAAGGAGCCCGACATGGGACTCGATCCCAGGACCCCAGGATCAAACCCTGGGCCAAAGGCAGGCGCTAAACCACTGAGCCACCCAGGGATCCCCCAAAACTGTCTTAAATCATTTCCCCCACCCATTTTTTTTGACATTGTAATGAAGTAAGTTGATTAAAATTTTTAAACAAAAACTATATCAGAATAGGTACAGGAGAAGATTGCTTTAAATAGTTCATAGGTAGGCTGGTAATAATTAATTTTCTGTCTTTATTAAACCAGTCGTATATGTAGCCACCATCTCTCTCTAAAGGTCTTTCTTTCACGTAGGCCTCAAACACATATCTAATCTTGTGCTAATATATAAATAGAGGAAGGGGCCCGTGGTGAGGAGGGTCATGAAAGTGTAATGGCCTGAAGAGGGTGAAGGAGAAAGCAGGAGGGGAGGGCCCAGGGAAAGCAGCTTAAAAGAGGGAAGGATAGATGTGCATATGGTTAAGGTTAGGGTTGGGCAGAACAGGAAGTTGAGGCAGTACAGACCTAAGAGCCTCATTGTCTCAGCTGAACAGGAGGGAGGTCATCTGCCAAGGATGATAAAGGACGGAGGAGGTCTGGAATGGCTCCCATTGGGATGGGAGAGGGAAAAGTGGAGCATAAATAAATGACAGCAGCATGAAGCTAAGGGTCCTGCCAGTTGAGGCTATTCAGCATTGGCAACTGAACATGTATGGGATTTTAAAAACATTTTGGTGGTAATAAGAGGAAAACCACACTATAGGATTGATCTGTGGCAGGACTTTTCTCAGTGGATGGAGGAGATACATACAGATAGGTGGAAGCTGATGGTGCTGGTGAGGCCAAGGAAGTTCAGGCCATCAAATTGGGTCCAGCTGCATGGGAAGGAACATGCCAACAGGAGGAGGAGGCTCATGGACAGCAGCCTGAGAGAGGAATGGATGGGTAGGACCTGCCTGGGCGTCTTCATGACATTTCCTACGTGCAAAGGAAGTTCAAGGAAGGTTTCTGTGCTTGAACTTGAAAGGATGGAAAAACTTAAGCCTAACTCCACAATATTTCCTGAGCAACCCCAGATGGTGGCAGATACCAAACCCCTGCCTAAGTATCATGGAAGCAGAGGCCACTGGACCCCAATTTGGGAAACTGGGATGCTGTGTAGAGCAAGGCTTTAATGGAACCTCACACCCACTGGGTGGGGCATAGGGAAGCTTTTCACCTGTGGGAGAATAAATGGAATGAAAAACAATGCTAACCAACCAGAGCAGGGATGGTTTGAAATGAATAATGAAGCATCCCATTTTGGACAAAGAATGTGGGATGAGAGGAATTGCTGGATGGAGGTACTTGGCCTACAGTTTCAGTTAGGGCTAGTGACTCATAAGAATTCATCAGGGCTACAACTCAGACCATTGCTAATGAAAGTCTGGCCTTTGAATTTTTCCCTCTCTTTTCTGAATGTAGCAGATTAACTTTTAAAAACATGTTTAACTGGGGCAGATTGACAAAGTTAGTCGCGCTGGATACGACACAGAAATCATGTCAAAAGCATATCCTATGGAAAATTTTCCAAAGCCCCATTTCCTGCCCCCCAGCTTTACTGAGGTATAATTGGCAAATAAAAAAATTGTATTTAAGGTGTACAACTTGAAATTTTGACACATATTATGAAATGATCACCACAGCAAGCTACTTGGCACATCTAGCACCTCCCATAGTTACCGTTTCCCTCCCTCCCTCCCTCTCCTTACCCTTCTTTCCTTCTTTCCTTCCTTCCTTCCTTCCTTCCTTCCTTCCTTCCTTCCTTCCCTGGTCAGAACACTTCCTTCCTTCCTTGGTCAGAACATCTTAGAAAATTCAAGTATACAATATAGTATGAGGTATCACCTCACACCTGTTATAATGGTATTCTCAAAAAAGACAGGAGATGGGATGCCCAGGTGTCCCAGTTGGTTAAGCATCTGCCTTTGGCTCAGGTTAAGATCACCAGGTCCTGGGATGGAGCCCCACACTGGGGTCCCTGCTCAGCTGGGGGTGTGCCTCTCTCCCTCTCCCTCTGCCCTTCCCCCTGCTCATTCTCTCTCTCTCTCAAATAAATTAACTAATTAATTACAAAAAAGGGGTTAACAAGTGTTGGAAGGATGTAGAGAAACTGGAACTCTTATACACTGTTGGTGAGAATGTAAAATGGTGCAGCAATTATGGAAAACAGTGTAGAGCTTTCTCAAAAAGTTTAAAAATAGAACTATCATGTAATCCGGCAATTCCATTTCTGTGTATACATTCAAAAGAAATAAATCAGGATCTGGAAGAGATATCTTCACTTCCATGTTCACTGTAGCATTATTTAGAATAGCCAATATACGAAAATAAACTAAGTGTCCGTCAACACATGAATGATGATATAGAAAATGTGGTGTAGGGGATCCCTGGGTGGCTCAGCAGTTTAGCACCCGCCTTTGTCCCAGGGCACGATCCTGGAGTCCCAGGATCGAGTCCCACATTGGGCTCCTGGCATGGAGCCTGCTTCTCCCTCTTCCTGTGTCTCTGCCTCTCTCTCTCTCTCTCTATGTCTATCATAAATAAATAAATAAATAAATAAATAAATAAATAAATAAATAATCTTTAAAAAAAAAAGAAAATGTGGTGTAGGTGTGCACTGTTCATTTTTTAGAGACTATTTTTTTTAAGAGCAGTTTCAGTTTTACTACACCAAAAGTAAGGGGGAGGTATAGAGATTTGCAGTATATGTCCTGCCCCCCCTATAAATGCACAGCCTCCTCTGTTACCAATATATCTCACCAGAATGGTCCTTTTTCTTTCTTTTTTTTTTTTTTTTAGCAAGGATGAACCTATATAGACACATCATAATCACTGATAGTCCACATTTTACCCTAGAGTTTACTCTTGGAGTTGTAATGTTTTATGGGCTTGGACACATATATAATGATATAGAGACACCATTATAATATAAGAGTATTTTCTTTTTCGAAGCAGGAGAGAAGAGTTCCACTAATCTTTTTTTCTTTCTAGCTTTATTGAGGTATATTTGACAGATAACACTGTAAAAGCTTAAGGTGTACAATATGTTGATTTGATACACTTCTATACCGCAAAATTATTACCTTTTATTTTATTTGAAAAAATTATTTACAAATAATCAAAATCTACCAGTGGGAAAAACATCTTCCAACTATTTGATGCGTAGCAAATAAAGGACAACACCACTTCTCAATATGTAGTTAATATTTTTAAAATAAGCAACATGGAAAAATCTGGAGCCCTTCCCAGTATGAAACTAAGAATATTTTTTGAAACTAAAGAGTTTAATTAAATTGTAAAATCTTTTAAATGTCAAAAGAGGCAAACTTGATAAAATAATTTTTAGGTTTTTTTCCCCCTTATTTCCAATTTATATAAATCCTTCTTATCTCTTAAAGGAAAATGACCATTCTGGCTCACCTCCACTTGATCACTGTTTGCAGAAACAAAATCATAAACCACCTGTGCAGATGATCATGGCTTACTGATGGGTACAACACAATTTCCATTTTAAAATATGGGTCATATATATACAAAATGGATATTACTCAGCCATCAAAAATGATATCTTGCCATTTGCAATGGCATGGATAGAACTAGAGGGTATTATGCTAAGTGAAACAAATCAATCAGAGAAAGATAATTATCATGATTCCAGTAATATGTAGAAATTAAAAAACAAAACAGATAAACATAAGAGAAAAGAGGGAAAAATAAAACAAGACAAAATCAGAGAGGGAGACAAACCATAAGAAACTCTTAACAATAGGAAACAAACTGAGGGTTATTGGAGGGGAGGTGGGATGGGGTAACTGGGTGATGGGCATTAAGGAAGGCATATGATGGAATGGACGCTGGGTGTTATATGCAATTGATGAATCACTGAACTCTCTTTGACACTATATGTTCATTAAATGAATTCAAATAAAAAATAAATAAATTACGGGTCACATATATACATTTCTCTAATTTTTAATATTTTCAGGCTGTTGCAACAGTTTTGTATAGTGACAAAATTCAAGGAAGATCCTTAATGTAATGTAACATGTACAGCATATTCACAGTTATGCATATACCAAAATATTATTTTAACAATTTTCATTGCATTAATTTTTATAAATTTGAGGTAATTTGCAAACACTAACTTACTCAGTTTGAAATTTCAGCTCCAGAGAAGAAAGCAACATTTTTTTAGGTTTGTAAATCATACCATTGCCTGAAGCCAGGAGTAAAGAAGGTAAAGAAAAAATAAACAGGGATTAGTTCCTTCTTTCCTAAATCTTTTGAGTGTGAATATATTAGTATTGTGTATGAAGTGATTTCTCCAAAAATGTTTATGTATCTATTGCGAAAAATGAATAAAGGAAGCCTCATTCAAATGGAGGAGAAATGTCATGATGTGGAGCTGTCCCCCACTCCCACTCCTCACAACCTACTCAATCCAGCAGGAGGAAGTAAGATTTTCTCTCGGTCTGGCAGCTGCAAGCTGCCCTTGCCTGCGGCCAGTGAGAAGCTGCCACCACTTCAAACCCTCAATCTATGTTGGAAAATACTTCACAATTAAAGTTCTTATTTCTTCATAACTGATTGCTTTCATTAGTACAGTTTAGGTTTGGTAAATGATGGCCTGTGTGTCAAATACAACCTGCTACCTGCTTTTACAAGTAGAATGTTCCTAAGCCATGGTAGAAAAAGTTTCCCTACTCCTATACATCTCATTGAAAAGAGACCATATGTTAAGTCATGTTTTAGTTAGATTTTACTATTTTAGAAATAAATTTATTGTCCCATTATCATTGTTAATCCAAGAGGTGAATCTGATAATTATATTACAGTCTTATGTGCCCTTCACTCCCCCTGGCAAAGTAAAAAAAAAAACCCTGAAATCATCTGGTAGTTACTTAAGTACCTGTTCAGAATACAAATTCATACTTAAGGTCTGAGTTTTATGTCACAAGACAAATAAGATACTCAAACCTCAATTTATTAGTTTCAAGCAACCAATCACTCAAACTCTAATAGGTAATAAAACTGTCCTGATGTCTATCCTTACTTTCCAACTAGCATTTGGTAGAGATATTAGTAAATAAAAACAAAATTTAGGGATGCCTGGGTGGCTCTGCGGTTGAGCATCTGCCCCTGGCTCAGGGCGTGATCCGCGGTCTCAAGATCGAGTCCCACATTGGGCTCCCTGCCTGGAGCCTGCTTCTCCCTCAGCCTACGTCTCTGCCGTCTCTGTGTCTTTCATGAATAAGTAAATAAAATCTTAAAAAAAAATAAAAAAACAGAAACAGAAACAAAAACAAAAACAAAATTTAGTAGTAAAGGTATAGGCATCCCAAGAATAAATACTCAATAGCTTATATAACCAACTTAAATAATTCACAGATTACATAATTAACATAATTGACAAATAATTGAGAATTATCCTTATTATACATTTAATCATTTAACATTACTTAATACACCATTATACTTTATTGCTAATTTTAAAGTTCCAGAAGTTGGTTAAAATTTGGTTTACTTAAAATTTAGATAATGAATGTCACAGAGTTCTTTGTAATCTAGCTCACAATATGATGTACAATGTACTTTTTATTTCATAATTGTCTTTAAAAATAGTTAACAGGAACTGTCCCCCCCAAATAATGAAATGTGTCACACACAGAGAGTTCTTTTAATATAATGGACTAGGAAGACCTGAGAGAGTCCCATTTATACCACCAACACACAGAAGTTCTGCACAAAATGTAATACTTTAAAAATATGTAGTCAAAGTTGCAGGGAAGAATGGAACATTCTCAAGGCTACAAAACAGGATGGAAATGAAAGCCAGAGTTAACTGGGGAGGATGCTACACATAGAAATATGCAGGTTATCAGACCCACTTATGAGCCTAGAGACTGAACCTGAATCTTAATGCTCAACAAAGATGGGAGAGTTGGCCACTGTCCATTGCAAGGCCAGAGCTCCCACATGCAGAGAAAGTATGAGATCCCTCCCTCTCCAAGGCTGTGGATAGAAAAATAAGCCACTGTATAGGAAGAAAGCAGTCATAAGTTTGTACTAACCACAAGCCTGTACCTTTTATAGGTGTCAGTCTGCCCAAATTCACAACAAATATGTGCTGCTATAACCCCACACCATGAAATTTACATAAAACTGCTTTGAATCCCATAAACCCCCTGGTACCCCAGCACATGTACAAGCGGAACCACTCCTAGGGACATTTTCACACCTGTCACATTGGAGAGTCCTATCTAAGAATAACTCTCAGTGTAGATGAACTCACACAAAATAATTACACATCACTAGAGCAATTAAACTACCATGATGTGGAATGAGGGAATCAGCAGCCCGAGAAGATATGGAAGATGGAGATGAGAAGGGCCAAAATGTATCTAGTGAGATTTCAAGAAGAAGGGAAAGAGAGAGAGAGAGAGAGAGAAGCAATTTTCAAAAAGAGGGTGACATCTACTTTTCCAGATTTTTAGAAAGAGTCTCAGCCAGAAGAATCACGTAGAACCCTAAGCAGAGTGTGATATTTCTTAAACACACACTGTGGGATGGTTACCTGGGGCTTGAGACAGGTCAAATGAAGGGACCAGAGTATCATTCTCTTACTATTATTCTACTTTGATCGTTCTCCCCATCGACTTGTATACATCTCAAAGTCTAGATATTGGAAATGGAAGAAAAAAAAGGCAGAAAGGCAAAAACATGGTGAACATGTGAAGGGTGACAAGACTGCTTCTTAAGCTAAGTATGAATAAAAATCTTTGTAAAACAGCAAGTACCCACGGGCTGGCCACCATCCATCCCTATGCTCCATGCATCTCAAGACTTGTTAATGGAATACTGTGTTCATAAGATACGATTCTATTTTATCGGCCTTCTGTATTTGCCTGATTTATTAAAATGTCAAAGCAAAATATGTAATTGGAGAATGAAGACATGGAAGTTGCCTTCAAGAAGACTTCCACACTTTCCCAAGAAGAATTCTGAGAGTTTTAAGGGCACCAGAGTTACTGGTGCTCATTCCATACACTCATGCTAACCTTAAATGTGATGGCCTTCTTTTTCCTTGAATCAAAGTAGTCCTAGCGCTAGTAATGTGGGCTAGTCACTTGAGCTACTTTGCACTCACAAGAAGCATGAGATGTGGGACTGACCACAGCAGCGTCTCCCTGGGCTGTGCTGTGCTACCTTGGGACGTGTGGGTTTAGAGTCAAGTCTGTGTCATTACTCAGATCTGCTGAGCAATCACCTTGGCAAGTGATAGTGATAACCTTTCTGGGCCTAGTTTCCATGTATGTTGAGTGGGGTCCTCCTCACAGGGTGCTTGTGAAGACTGATGAAATGTGATGAATGCCTGACGTGCCAGGCTTGATATAGGAGCTCAGTCAATATGATGAACTCAGCGCTCTCCAGTTGAAAGCAAGTGTCAGAGGGACAGCAGCATGCTCTACGTGCCAAGAGGAAATTCTCCTGAGAATAATTTGTTGGGTATTTACCTCAAATCATTTTGGATTAAGGGGGATTATAAATAAACAGATGGAGTCAAGAATCTTAAGGAAGAAGGATACAGAGGAGGAACCATGGCTCCCAGGAGCAGCCACTTGTCAGGACAGCAGGCCTAGCAGGAGCCTGGAGGAAAAAATGATGCACACAGTCCTTTATATGCAGAGGGCATCTGCAACTCACGTCTCTGAAATGTAAGACAGCCTCAATTATAATCCCACCCACAGAATTTCATGTAAATAATCCAGTGACTCATAAAGACGTTCTTTATAAGAACACAACTTTTATACGGCCTTAGCCTTTTTATAACCGGTTGCTACTTAGACCTTTGTCTTTAATGCAATATGACTTTAGTTAAGATTTCCTATTTTTTAAATTTCCCCTTTTTTCATTCAGTTCACTTACTATGTCATTTTTGCAAAAGGAGTTTAGCAAGCAATATTAAAGTCTGCTAGACAAACTATCACAAGCACATTTTTATAAATTAATACCTGGCTCGTGTTACTTTTCCAATTAAGTTTTCCCTGTTTTATTATTAATGTAAGTATTAATGTAATCACACTTTATTATAATGGACTGACTCAAGGTTTTGTACATGCAGCAACCAAGCCCACCTACATGCTGAGAATCTAATTTATGTGACCTCAGCCAGGAGCCCAGAACTGGCTTCAAGAACTGTTAACCTCTTGAAATCCAGTCCAAGTAGCAGATCTAGAACTATCATCAAGTTTTCAAAGGAATCCATCACCTTAAAATAGTTAGGAAGCATTCATTTACTACCTACTTCCTTTTCCTACTATCTCCTATTCCAGCACAGATATTTCCCTCTTATCTAACAAAATGATATGCTAAAAAAAAAAAAAACAAGTTGTTATATGTAGCTATTTTGTTTCCTAATTTAGGTGTCCTGTTCAGAAATTTACATGCAAATATACTTCAAACAAGGGATACTATACAGATAACCACTCACAACAAATAACCCGTGTGTTTACTTCACATAAATTCAACTATGGAAGACATAATGAAATGTGCATTTTTTGAAAAATCACAAAGGAACATCACCTAAGTCTTTAGAAAATTAAATGTTTGGGTTATTATACTATGATGATCATGTTCATATAAATCACTTTCTAACAGTACAATTCTAGAGAAAGAAATAAAATTAACATTACCTTTTTGCTTGACTGTAACTACATCTAGAGATAATTACTTATTTCACCCAAAGGACATTAGGAACTCTTGCAGGACACAATCTTAACAACTAAACATCAAAATGGGGCTCTGATAAATTTTAAAAAGTCATACCTAAGATAATGAAATAATGCTGATTAAAATGTAATTCTAGGGGTACCTGGATGGCTCAGCAGTTTAGGGTGCCTGCTGTCGGCCCAGGGCCTGATCCTGGAGTCCTGGGATAGAGTCCCACATCAGGCTCCCTGCATGGAGCCTGCTTCTCCCTCTGCCTATGTCTCTGACTCTCTCTCTCTCATGAATAAATAAATAAAAATCTTTAATAAAATTAAAATGTAATTCTATACATATATATTTACAGAAATATATTTATACTTCAAATATAATCTATTTGATATATCCTCCAGCCACAATTAATGAGTATTATTATCCTTATTAACTGAGAGACGTGTTTTAAGTTTTATTTATTTATTTATTTATTTATTTATTTATTTTTGTGTTTTAAGTTTTAAAAAGCAAACAAAGTATTTGTTAAATGTCAAGTTTCCTGTTTTCATTTATAGTCTACTTATGTATGTCTAATTCATTAAATGGATTGTTCATCACTATATTTTTTCGAAGATTAAAGAAATATCTTATAGACTGTAATGTTATACAGGACAACTTTTCTATACTTGTAAGCCCACAGGGGAGGTGTACTACATGCATTCATGATTTAGGTGTAATATCTACTAAATACTGTGTTTAATGATTCAGTAATAACAAACATTAAACATCATAAGAACATAAGGACTTAGGCAGAGCAAGGTATTTGGAAACATAGTTCAATAACTTTGAAAGTTAACTATATAATATTTTCACACATGTGGAGCGGTGTCAGTTTGCTAATCACTTTGGAAGCACTTTTCCTAGAGAGGAAGATCTCATACAGCGACACTGAACCTTCTGGTAAAATATTCCAGCACCAAAGCCCGAGAGATCAACTTACATATATTTTTGAACAGTATTGTAAAATCTGTTTTTCAGGGCTTTTTAAAAATAGCTTGCTCATATTAAAGAAAAAAAAAAGCACAAAAAGAGCCATATAAAAAGATCTGCTTTATAAGTAAAATAAGCACAATTCCATGGCTTTACAGATTTACCTGTTTTAAGGAACCTGCAGCAATATTCACGTAAAAATACCATACATATATAGAGTGTCATCACTAAAAATCTACTTTTACAGCACTTGGTATTACTTAATGAGTGGTTATTTCACGGAAGAACTGTATGGGACTGTACCATTATTTGTAAACATCAGATAGTGATGATTTAGTAGTAGTAGTAGTAGCAGTAGTAGTGATTTAAAAAGTTATCAGCTGCCGTACTCTGGTTTTACCAAATACATGCAAATACATAAATACCAACCAGGGGAACTTAAGAGAGGTAGTGGGTATGGGGGGGGGGTGGTGATCATCAAGTTATAATCCCACTGAAGACTGGGTGAGCCACCTGTGATTTTAAGGATCTCTGCTTCCCCCCTAAAATGCCCAAGTGAAACCCTGTGCAACTCCGCACTTGGTGCAGCCGTTCAGCTTCGTCAACGTCAACAGACTAGTCAGCAATCCGGGGCAATGTTTTTGGCAAAATCAATTTGCAGAAAACAGCTTCGTTCTGATCTCCCTTCCCTCTGGGCTGCACCTCCGCCCGCGCCCGCCCGCCCCCGTCTCCTTCACCCCCTCCCTCGGCCCGGGCCCCCCGCCCAACCGAGTTACCAAGTGCTGCGTCCCAGCGCAGGTCACTTAGCAAAGTTTTTCCGGGAGAGAGAGGCCGAGCGCGTAGGCTGCACCGCACCCTCGCACCCTCGCACCCTCGCACCCTCGCACCCTCCTCGCACCCTCGCACCTCGTCCCGGGCCCCGCGGGCGGGGAAGGGGGCGCTCTGTGGGGCGGAGAGGACGCAGGTGGGAAGGTAGGTGTGGGGTCTCGGGGAAGCTGCAGGGGAACCGGGGACCCCGACAACCGAGGCGTGAGTGTGTAGGGCTGCGAGAGAAGGAAGGGGGGAGCAGGGGAGCCGAGGGGGAAGCCGCGCTGGCCCGCGACCGTGCTCTACCTGCTGCACTTCTTGGGGTCCCGGCGAGCAAACGGCCACAGGATTTCCCTTCATTCCCGACCGGAGGAGACCACTGTCTTCTCTCCGTCCTCCTTCCTCGGCGACCGCAGCCACCCCTCTGCGTCTGGGCGGGGGTGCGGCTCCCCGGAGCCGCGGGTGCCCACATCCCCGCCCGGGCTCGGGCCCCGCCGCCGGGGGAGCGCGCGGAGGCGGAGGCCAGACTCCCGCGGGGAGGGCCCAGCCCGGCGACGGCCCCGCCCCCCGCGCCCCGCCCCAGCCCCGCGTCCAGCCCCGCGGCCGCCCGCGCCTGCACAGGAGCCCCGGGTGCCTCGAGCCCCACCCCTGCCCCCCTTCCCTCCTGCGCCGGGGCGCGTCCCGCACCCCCGCCCGCGCGCTGCTCCCGCGCCCACCCGGCCTCGCAGCCCTGCGCCCGCCCCCGCCCCCGCCGCCCGCTCCCCGCGGCCCCCTCGGGTCCCGCCGCGCCCGCCGAGCGCGCCGTGCGCTGGGAGCTGGGGAAGAATTCGTCCCCGCACCGGGCTCCTCGCCCCTCGCCGTTACCGCAGGCAGCGCCTTCCGAACCTGCGGCGTTTTCGGGCGTCCCTGCGCGGGGAACGGCCCCATCCGGGAGCCTCCGGGGTCTCGCCGAGAACCCCCTGGGCTTCAGAGGCTGCGCGGGTCACTCCTCGACACTCTTGGAAAGCGAGGGCCAGGTCCCCCCGCCAGGAGGCATCCCTCGGGATTTGCAGAAACTCTCCGCGGTGGCAGAAATATTGCTGCACGTTATTAGCTCTTACAACCAGCTCCCAAGTAGGGAGTGCTGACCCATCAGTTTTAAGAAGGCTCTTTTACTCTGTTTTTCTCGAGGCCTGCAGAGGTTCGCCCAACTGTGTTGATATGGAATATAGTTATCCTAATTAGTGCTTGTATTTCAATCATTTATTTCCTGGTGGACATCCATGCGTACACTCGGACCCCTTGGTCTACATAGGACAGTGACTTGGTTTTAGCAGTTTTGTGTCTGGAGAGTGGTGTGGGTATTTGAACATGTTTGGTGAATGTCCTAGGAGGTAGATTAGCTCATTCCCGAAAGGATCATTTTTTGGTATATTTTATGATTTCTTAGGTGGAGATATGCTACCATATTTGGAACCAAATGGAAACATGAAGATGTTGGGGAATTTACACGTTTTTCATGTAACGAAATGGGTAATTGTAAGGCCGAGACGTTTGCAATGCTTAGATTACATTAAAGCACGCTTTTTCAAAGGTAGGAATCAAAAGCGGGTAAGTTAATTTCCCAGAGAAGTGCAGTGAAAATCTTCATTAATTATTCTCTACCTCATGGATTGTGACAGTGACAACCATTTGTTTCAAGAACTTTATTCTCACAAGGAAGATAAGATTGACAGAGGTTGAGATATACTGTTAAGGATATACTAATCATTTCGTAACTCTTTCACAGACAATGAAAAGAACTGTGAACCCTTGCTCTAAAAATGTCCCTACTATCTAGAAAAAGTCTCAGTTTATATATTTGTGTCAAAGAATTCAGAAGTTATTAATACATTTTAATTGCGAAAACTAATGTGATGTGAGTCAGGGCTTCTTTTTTCTTGGCTTAGAAAGAAGTAACTGGCAACAATTTGATGCTGTGGATGGTGAGAACACTGAAGATCCAGAGCACTTGCCATCATTATCCTGGCAGAAAAGCTAATATATCCAAAGTGGTATAGGGGAAAAAACCCAAGAGTGTGTACAGGGTGTGAAGGCTCAGTTTGACCGAGTACCTTATTAGTAAAAAATATTTTTGAGCCACCCAGTACATGTATATCTATTTGTAAATTATGTGCATTTCTGAATACACAGTGTATTGCATGCATAAAATTAACACTTTACATTTTAAAAGGAAAGGTAAATGTACATACAAATAAGAAAAGTATTGGAATGAAATGAGGGTCTCTGCTTACCCTCTCCATGAAACAATTGTAAGTGGTGAAAATATTTTTAAAAGAATCATTTAAAGTCTCTGAGAATTGTCCCAAGGGCATACAGCAAATGAAGAAATATTTATTCATGAAAATCTACTAAATCTTGGTAAGAAGAGCAATAATCTGGGCCACAACCCACTCCTCCAGCTCCCAGCTCAATGTTGTGGAGGTGCCACTCTGGATGAGTGCAGCTTCTCTCCTCCAGTTCCCAGTCTGGGATATTGGCTTCTCTCTGGGAGGGGCAGGCATCCACCATTTTCAGCCCCAGTCTCCCAAGCCATGTGCCAGAAGCATTACTCCAGGCAATATGATGTGGCTGAGAGGTGTGGGGCTTTCCACCTACCCAGACACCACTGTGGGGTAGAAGCTCTAGCCTAGGTATAGAGGGGTTGAGAATATTGGGCTACTACTACTGTTCCCCACTCTAGCGCACTCAAGGTGGGGGTTCCACATTGGGAGAGGAAAACTGAGAATACCAAGGGATACAGACCCCAATAATAGAGCAGAAGTGTCACTGTAAAGAGAAAGGCTGCTGCCCACCTCCAGCTCCAGGGCAGTGGGGCAGAGGTTCTGTGCAGTGGGAAAGACAATAGTCCCATAGCTCTTCCGAAGAAGGGTGATTTTCTCTGGAAGAGAGTGTGGGGAAGTTCACCCCTAACGGTGCTGTCAGAAACACTGGAGATATTGGGAATAAGCAATTAAGAGGAGGATGGTAGCTCCATGATAGCAAAAAGCTAAATAGCTAGAAATTTAACAGAGAAAATCAGGAAAAAGAATGGAGCCCTCCTGGGGTGGGAAAAGCCTCAGAGACTGACCTCAAAGATTACCCGTGCAAAGAGGCTGGACTGTAATTGGATCTGACTGTGGAATGGGTTATGCCCAGGTGTTTTTGAAAATAACAGGAATCCACTAACAATTAGAACAGCCTCAGAACCAAGTGTGATATTCATAGAGGCAAACCAGCCAGAAGCTTAACAGGGACATTAGGGAAAAGAGTCTCAGAGGCTCCTGACCAAGAAAGAAAAGAGAGGATTCATTCCAATGTCGAGGGTGAAAGAGGGGCCATCATTATCAACCTTAGAGAAAAGATTATAAAGGAATACTGTGAACAACTGTATGCTGACAAATTATGTAATTTATATGATATATGCAAACAAATGCAGAAGAATGCAGTGTGTTCTCTTCTCTAAACCATGCACAAAAGTTAATTTAAAATGGATCATAGGCCTCAATTCAGGAGCTTAAAGAAAAGACTTTCAGAATAAAACATCAGAGTAAACCCTGGTAGCCTTGGGTGAGGTAAATCACAAACAACAAATGAAAAAATAGATTTGTCTTCACCAAAATTAAAAATGTTTGTGCTACAAATTATGCCATCAGGAAAGTGAAAAAACCATGGTCAGAATGGAAGAAACTATTTGTAAATCATATATCTAACAAGAGACTTATAACAAGGGGCATCTGGGTGGCTCAGCAGTTGAGCATCTACCTTTGGCTCAGGGCATGTTCGGTCTCCCGGCAGGGAGCTTGCTTCTCCCTCTACCTATGTCCCTGCCTCTCTCTGTGTGTCTCTCATGAATAAATAAATAAAATCTTTTTTAAAAAAGAGACTTACAACTAGATATATAAAGAACGTTTACAGTTCAGCAGTAAAAAGACAACCCAATTAAAAATAGGTAAAAGATCTGAATAGATATTTCTCCAGAGAAAATATATAAATAACCAGTAAGTACATGAAAAGATGCTCAATGTCATTAGCCATTAAGGAAATACAAACTGAAATCATACTAGGAAGTGGAGATGTAAAACTTTAAGTAACTTAACAAAGATCTTACAGTGACCAGCAGTAAGAGATCAGAACCCATGATCTCTGGACCCAGAAAGACTCTTAACATTTCATGAGACTGCCTACGCATACTCAGGTTACTGATGCTCAGAATCACTCACCTGTAGAACGACAGTGATTTGGGGTACAGAGAGTTAAATGAGTTAATGTTTGTAAACTGAAGAGCACAATCCTTAGTATCTCATAAGTTATTTTTTAGTTAGGCTGTCTTTTCTTTTTTTCAATGCTAATGTAGGCCACTTTTCACTGATGACTCCAACAAATAGTTAGTAGTAAGGAAGGTACTTTTGAGTGTCCTAACTAGCTGACATTTACTATAAAGTGCTTCATGTTTATATATATATATATATATATATATATATATATATATACACATTCACATATATATAATATTTAAAATACCATGTTCACACTTGCATAACGTAGTACTTAAAATATACGTGTGGCATGGTATGCTTTTAATAGAGTAGTGGATCTTTGTAAATACTCAGGGAGCTTGTGAGAAAAAATGATTAGACAAAGAATACTGAGAGACTCTGCTTGTGAAGGCCAGAGTTTTGACAGTAAAACTTCAATTTAAACAATATAGGACTACATATGAGCTTATATTTTTTCTTTTGCCAAAAAGAACCCTTAAAAGAGCAGTTTCTCTTCTCTTACTATCTAATATTTCATCAAGAAGGTTATTTTAATATCCGACTGTGTTGAATAAATTATTTCAAGATAAAATATATTCCTTAAACTTAATATTGAACTTTATTAGAAAAGTTAATGCTTTCCCTTGATTTTTTTCTCACTTATTCTTGTAGTGTCAAAAATTTTCTCCAGGTGAAAGATGATAAAATTATTCAAAAGGGACTTTATGGACCTTTATGCCCAAGAAGAATCATTCCAGGGTCTGGTGACTGAGTGACGCAAAGTCGACCCACTTCCTGCGGGGGTGTGGGGGGGTGGGCAACGGGTCTCCTAACAGCCCTGAAGCCCTGAAGACCAGAAGCTGAGGGAGAATTAGAGGCAACTCCCTTGATATGGTTAAATGACACTGACTGCCGGTGACAGACTGCTTTCTAGGCACAAATGAGACCTGTCTTTAGAGGTGTCCAGGAAACACTTGGCAGGTGGAAAGGAGGCTTATGCATTGTTAGAAGTCATAGCCGATTCCTATTTGGGCTAAATATTTTTTGATCTGAGTATTTACCACTCCTATTTCTGATTGAAATTTGTGTGTATTCGGGAAAGTCTCAAAAGCAGAAGGTGGAGCTACTTTTGAGTTGGCTTTTTTGTTTTCATGTTGTTTTTTTCCAGGATACTTGGCACAGGTGTGGTTTGAGAAAGTGGTTGATGGTATGTAGGGGAACCCACAAATATTAAAAATGGGATTTAATAGCATTTTGTTTGTTTGTTTGTTTGTTTGTTTTTGTTAGGCAGTGACTTACAAAAATATTTACTTTTCTCTCATGTTGTATGCCAGTCATTGCAGTTGGGCTGCTGCTGCTCCGTGTCATAGGTTTTCTCATTTCAGGACCCAGGCTGAAGGAGTAGTCATTATTGGAAGCAAGCTGTCCTTAAGGAAAAAATCAAGAGAGCTGATGGAAACACACAGTGTATCTCAAAGTTCCTATTTCAACCTGACATGTGTTAACCCCAGTACATTCATATTCCAGAGGAAGTCACCTGCCCAAACCTAGTATCAACCAAGTCTTAACATATATGCTTGTCAATCACAAGACGTTGTAGGCCAGTTGGTCATGGGTGTGCATACTTCCCTAAATTATTTAGTCTAAAGTCTAAAACAAATACTTTGGAACAATAATGCAGTCTACCACAGGAGTGTGGCATTGATTAACATAAGATTTAGTGAAATTTAATAGTCCCAGATTTTGTTGTTGAGTTTTCACTTTTTACCTTAAAAACTCAGCAAGTTTTACATAATTTCAAAACAAAAAAAAAAACTTACTGTTTGTGATTTGATTAAGTGATTTCACGTAGAATGACACTTCTATTACATTTACAACAATTATACTTTCTTTCTTTGCTAGGACACTGGGTTTTTAGGCTGGGGCGTGCTTGCCTAACTCTGGGGATCACTTGATGCTGACTCAGAAATACAGCTCCCTAATTGGTTCATGGATACCTGTGTGTATATTTTACATGATTTTCTTGTTAAATCTGCATATATATTAAAAATCATGATTCCTAGGGACAGAAGTCTCATTAAAGTCAAATACTATTTCTATAGTATTTTATTGGTGTAACAAATATATTAAACAAAAAAATCAGAGTACTTAAAAAAATATTCCTGGGACACCTGGGTGGCTCAGTGGTTGAGTGTCTGCCTTCAGCTCGGAGCGGAGCGTGATCCTGTGGTCCTGGGGTCGAGTCCTGCATCAGGCTCCCCACAGGGAGCCTGCTTCTCCCTCTGCCTATGTCTCTGCTTCTCTGTGTTTCTCAAGAATAAATAAATAAAATCTTAAAAAAATATTCCTGTACTTATCAAAGATGATAGATGTTCCAGATGATCTTTACATACTCTTAATTTTTATAAACTTGAGTTATTTCAAAATTTTTCTTTTTACCATCATTAATGAAATCAATGAGCAATGCAATAGGATTTTGTTTCAGAGTTCCAACAGGCCATAATTAATAGCAAATGTTGCATTCAGTGATCACAGTCACTTGCCTTTTTCTTTTATTCAATTCAGTTATTTTGTGTACTGAACATTTCCAGTTTCTCTCTGAAACGCATTCCTTGGTCATAGTAACATTCGGTTTTATAGATAATTTTTATTTTCAAAATTTCACATCTATTTTTTCATTTCTAATCTCATAAGGTCCACAAGAGATGGTCTGATAAATGATTTGCTGTATAGCCATAGACTTTGAAGTTTCATCAAAATGCACCCTTACATTTCTTTAGATCTCTTGTATTTTCTTTCATTTTATTGAAATCATTTTGATTATGCAATAATAAAAGGTAATGACCCAGATTTTTTCCAGTGCATGAACATGTTGGGAGCAGTCAGACATATTCTGAAACAGAATGGACTCTTAATGCTCCTAACATCATTTGTGTATATTTCTTTCAGTATATTAAGTGTGTCTCAGTGTCTAAAAGTAATAATTGCAACCTGACAGAATATGTTATTCCTGGCAATTATTTAACTATTAGAATAATATACCTTTATTTATTTTCCTATTAGCTTTCTACATTTCATATCCTTTATTCACTGTATACTTTCATTGAATTTTTCACAGGAGAAACCCCTATCCATTTCTTAGAATTCATAACCTTAATTCAGAATAGTTAAAATGATGGCCACCATCTTGTGCCACTATTAAACTTCACTAACTATTAATTTAATCAATTTTACTATAATTTATTAATTGTAACAAAGTAATTTCCAGAGGCATAGTAATGCTAAATACTATCTGTCATTCCCATTCCTTCTGAACTCTCTTCTCTTTCCTCCTTCCCCTTTTTATATTAACAGATATTCTTATTTAAACTTTCTTTCTCTCCCTACCCTCTCTTTTCTGTTTTGTGTTACTTTGTGATTTCTCTTCAGTTTTTTCTTTCCATCAACTTTTCTTCTTTTACTTCAATCCACCATCTCTTTTTCTTTTCCACTTATTCATTTTGTTTCATTTCAGACTTTTTTAATTTGATGTTTTCACTTTTAAAATTACTTCCTTTTTTCCTATTTCTTAATCATTCACTATTAATAATCATTCACTATTAATCATTCACTATTAATAACACAAAGGAATTCATCCAAATCTCTGTTGTGTCATCTAGCATGAGGAATGATTTGAGAATTAACAGGCCTCAATTATGCCTATCTGAAAAAAATAAAATTTAACAAACCTAAAGAGAGGCCTAAAGTCTGAATGAATGATGAGTCCAAGTATTACCAGCACTTAAGTAAGGTTAAAAAAACAAAACAAAACAAAAAAAAACCTATGTAAGACTGAATAAGAGAAAAATTCTTCTCATAACATGGAAGTAAAAGAAATAAAGAGTAGCTAGGGAAGGAAAGGCAAACTAGTTAGGTGGTAGATTCTGAAGATACAATAAATACATAAGGGGAGTAAGAGAAGGAAAATGGACCTGATGGAGGAAGAGATATAGCAGAAGGAAAAAATGAGAAAATTTTTCTTCAAATGAAGAAAGTTGTGCATATTTACTAAAATTTCACCACATTTAAAGCAGAATTAAAGATATCATAATTTTTAAAAATTTTTTTAAAACTTGAATAATAAAAACAATCTTCCAATTATAAAAAATATTCATATAAAGTACAGCATGGGGAATATAGTCAATAATATTGTAATATAATAATACTAATAACAATACTAATAACAATAATAATATTGTAATATTGTAATAGCTTTGTATGGTGACAGATGACCATTGATCATGGTGAGCATTTCAGAATGTATATAAATGTCAAATCAATATGTTATTCATCTGAAACTACTATAATACTGTACTATATTTCAATAAAAAAGATAATTTATTGACAAGGAAAAATAAATGCCTAGTAAGGTGATAGAATGAGCTTTGCTTTAGAATTTTTTTGGTAATATTAAATATTGAAAGATAATAAAAACATTTTCAGGTTTATGGTTTAGTAGGATTTGACTTCTGCAAATATGACACTTATGTCAAATAGCTTTCAAATGTATGAGGACTATAAAACTATATCACCATGTATTATCTCTAGAAACACTGAATATTTTAGAAAAATATTATACAACAAAAGGGAGTAGTGAAGGGAATTAAAATATGATAAATTTCTCTTTCTTATGAGAGGGTCTATGTAAGCTAGCTTGTTCCTTATGTTGACAGAAGAATGTAAATTTTTATAATAATAAAGCCATTAAAATAAAATTAACTGTAGTGCTTCAAAATCCTAAATCACCAAAAATGGGATTATTTTTGGCTATTTGAGGGGGAAAAATGAGGAAATAATAGAAGAAACTAAACATGTTAAAATTTTTTTAAAAATTAGAAGAGAAAAGTAATTTAACAAAAACAAACAAACAAAATACAATGACAATATGATGGACTCTAGGTTTGGAAACTCACATTTTTCCTATCCTCTTCTCTCATAGCGATATAAGAAAGCTGAAAACTAGATTCCCCGGGCTATGCTGAAGCTGGTGTCTCAATGTATTAGGTTCTACTAGTCATATATGTGTAATCATCCAAGAAATCTTTTAAGTGGTACTGAGTCATCCACTGAGGAAAGAGGCTGGACTCAGGCTACCTGGTTTGTTGTCATGGATATGAGAGGGGATCTGAATAATGTATTTGATGAAGTGACACCCATTGGGAAATACACATGCTTTCTAATGTTCATGGATTTAAAAAAAAAAGAGAATTTGTTTTCTTTTGGTAAATACCCAATAGTGGAATAGCGGGATCATATAGTATTTCTACTTTTAATTTTTTGAGGAACCTTTATACTGTTTTCCATAGTGGTTATACCAGTTTACATTCCTACCAGCAATTCACCAGGATTTCTTTTTCTCCACAGCATCGCCAACGCTAAGTTATTTCTTGTCTTTTTTATTTTGGCCATTCTAACATGTATATGGTGATATCTCATTGTAGTTTTGACTTGCATTTCCCTGAAAATTAGAGACATTGAGCATCTTTGTCATGTGTTTGTTGGCATTCTGTATGTCTTCTTTGGAAAAATGCCTATTCAGGTCTTCTGCCTTTTATTTTTTTAAGATTTACCCATTTGTTTGAGAGAGAGAGAGAGAGAGATCAAGCACAAGCAGAGGGACAGGCAAAAGAAGAAGAAAGAGAGAATCTCCAGTAGATTCCCTGCTGAGCATGGAGCCTGACATGGGCCTCAATCTCATGACCTGGAGATCATGACCTGAGCCGAAATCAAGAGTTGGATACTTAACTGAGACACCCAGACACCTCTGCCCATTTTTAAATCAGATTGGTTTTTATTTTATTTTTTTATGATTTTATTTATTTATTTATTTATTTATTTATTTATTTATTTATTTATTTATGAGAGACACAGAAAGAGACGCAGAGACATTGGCAGAGGGAGAAGCAGGCTCCCTTCCATAAGCCTGATGCAGAACTTGATCCCAGGACTCTGGGATCATGACCTGAGCCAAAGTCAGATGCTCAACCACTGAAGAACCCAGGTGCCTCAGATTTTTTTTTTTTTTTTTTTTTTTTGGTGTTGAGTTTTTCAAGTTCTTATATATTTTGGATTTTAACCCCTTATTGGATATTTCATTTACAAATATCTTCTCCCATTCAGTAGGTTGCCATTTTGTTTTGTTGTTGGTTTCCTTTGCTGTGCAAAAGCTTCTTATTTTGATGTAGTTCCCATAGTTTATTTTTGCTTTTGTTTCCCTTGCCTCAGGAGACTTATCTAGAAAAAAGTTTCTATGGCCAATGTGAGAGAAATTGCTGCTGTGATCTTTTCCAAGAGTTTTATGGATTCAGGTCTCATATTTAGGTCCTTTAGGTCCTATTTTTTTTAAAGATTTTATTTACTTATTCATGAGAGACAGAGAGAGAGAGAGAGAGAGGCATAGACACAGGCAGAGGAAGAAGCAAGCCCCATGCAGGGATCCCGATGTGGGACTCGATCCTGGGACTTCAGGATCATGCCCTGAGCCAAAGGCATACAGACATTCAACTGCTGAGCCACCCAGGCGTCCCAGTCCTTGATCTATTTTGAATTTATTTTTGTACTGGGCTATAAGGTGAAATTCAATAATGTACCCAAATTTTTACAGACAGCTAAACAGTAATGATAAGAATCTTATTTACAGTTGTCAATATAATTGGAATAAAACTAGAAATTAAAAGTAAAAGGATGGCAGAAGTTTCCAATTAAATAATTTTCAACCAAACCAAAGTACTGTTTCCTTCTTGAGGACTATTTGGAAGTAAGGACATTTTGGTTGTTAGGGAACCTGGAGCACTGGTGGCATTTAGGGTCCTTGTATGATAAATATCCTGAAGTATGTAAATGATCCTTCTGTGAATGAAGGCTTGTCTTTTCCTGAGTGCCAGTGATGCTCCACTGAGAAACACTATCCTAAGCACTTGAGATTTTTAAAGAATAAGGCTAAAAATGGAAATTAAATGTGAAATTGTAAACTATTCATATGACAGTAAAGAACACTACTGGGCAATATATACACAAAGAAGCATAAATGGTCAATGACTTTAAGGAAAACTATTTCATCATTTAATAACTAATAAATTGATGATTAAAACAAGATATCTCTTTTTCAGATGGCCAAATACTAAAAAATTACAGCAGTCAGTGTTATAAATGTTTTTGATAAATGACAATCTCATAAACTGTCAATGAGAGTTTTTTATTGGCACAAGATTTTTGGGTGACAAATTTGTACTATCTGAAAAACTTTAAAAAACTATATGCTCATTTGGAATAATTATTCCACAACTATGAAGTTTTTCTTAACATTTAGACAATGTTGCAAAGATGATCTTTGAGATTGTCATAGTATTGTTAATTGTACTAAAAATTAGCTAACAACTGAAATTTCTAATCAATAAGGCATTAGTTAAATAAGTTATTATATAGCTGTACAGTAGAACATCAGTCATCCACTAAAATTATGAGATAACCTTATGTCGACTTAAAAATGTGGCCATGATGTATCACTGATAAAAAAAGACATATACAGAGCAGTCTTATAGAATAATAACTTTTATCGAAAGTACAAATATGCCTCTCTCAGTGAATGCAAAAGTTTTGAAGAATATGCAATTAAGTATTTTCTTGGGTGTGTGAAATCAAACATTTCTCTTTTTTATTCTTTGCTTTGCTTTCTGAATATTAAATAAGGGGAAAGATTTCCAGTACTTTTGAAAAAGCAAATTATTAGTTAACAACTTCCTATGATTAAATCATTGTGTGAGATATACTTTGAATTTTCAGAATTCTATCTGTACATTATTGGGAAATAAATCACTATGCTGCATATTTTACAATAATGTAAAATTTAAAAACTCAACTAATTTCAATTAAACTCATCAGATAGAGCAAAGCATCAATATACTGTTAGAAGATAATTATGAAAGATGGATATGGGGATCCCTGGGTGGCTCGGCAGTTTAGCACCTGCCTTTGGCGCAGGGAGTGATCCTGGAGTCCCAGGATTGAGTCCCACATTGGGCTCCCTGCATGGGGCCTGCTTCTGCTCTGCCGGTGTCTCTGCCTCTCTCTCTCTCTGTGTCTCTCATGAATAAATAAATAAAATCTTAAAAACAAATAAAGATGGATATGTGAAGCAATTATATTCATACAAATAGTTAAAACCAAAGCTAAAATGACATATCAAAGATAGCATTAAAATTAAGATATCAGTTCTATTCATGTAGAAAAGGTTGCCTGCTTTTCTACTATTCAGGTGAAAAGAACATGCTAACCAACTAACTATTTATTTTGTATTTATATAGATATATATGTAGTTTTGATTCCATTATTCTTAGAATATATTTTTTGTCTATAAATTTATTTTTTCGTCACAAATTTATTTTTTAAATCATTAAGTTAATCTTATTATAGAGCATTTGGAAAATACAGAGAAATAAATTTGAACACCTATTAATCTACTACAACCATTGTTAGCATTTTCAGTTTCAGTCTAGTTAGTTCATCCATGTAGACTTCTCCAGAGTTTTAATATTAGTGTCCATATCTATTACTATGAATCCAATTTCCCAACTATTTAGAATAATTTTTAGAAGGGAAATATCCTTCCTTTTCCCACATTGATTAACACTGTAGAGATGGCAAGATGTAAGTACACTTACCTTGGTATCATGTGCCACCATTCACTCCAGGAAGCACTTCCACCAGTCTTGAATTCAGCCAGGAAAAAAAAAAAAGAATTGGTAAGGTTTAGGCAGTAGCTCCAACCTTCATTTCCATTAAAATGCCATAACTACCAGGATCACAATTGTAGGTAATCTCATCAGTAGCATTTGTTATCAATCCAAAGAGAAAAATTGTTCATAGTCCATCACTGAGCTGACAGTGAGCTTGACCTTACTCCCTCAACTTGGAATTACCTGGGTAATTTTCACTGTGGGTAGGAGACATGTTCATTTATTATGGAAGAAGAGCTATGACATGAAACCATGTAAGAAATAATTGATACTCAACCAGGTCAGAAACAACTGGTCAAATATACATTTTGTTGTTTCTGCGGGTACTTGAAGGCAAAGGCAAGATAATAAAACTTTGTCAATACACATTCTCCATTGTGTGAGTTTTGTTCAAGGCTTAGTTTGTTGTGGTAATTGCTGACTTGTGAGGTGGGCACAAGTTGTGGTAATTGCTGACTTGTGAGATAGAGAGAAGAGGTCCCTCTCACCCACTCATGTGCTACAAGATTCATACTACTGGAACTTGACAAAAGTGCAGCAACCACAGAACTCAGGCTTATGCGTTGTGGCTCTCAGCATGCTTTCTCCAGACCTTCACTGCCCAGGGTCCCAGCTGGGGTGTTGGAAATAGAGATGAGGGCACAGATACTGGGGACTGGACACCTGGGTGAGGTGGGATGTTGCTGGAATGCATAAGCTTCATTCTGAGCTGTACCAGGATCCTTTCAACTTGGATTTTTTCTGCACTATTCAGGAAGAACTGATGCCTCTCTCTACCTAATATTTACCTTTTTTGGGGGTAAATAAACCTTAAGCTCTCATGCTTCTTGAACCAAACTTAAAGTCAGGAAGGTGACATTTTCACTAAGAAAAAAGGAGACCCAGTGGCTCAGAGTTTCTGAGCAGCATCTTTGCTCCATTCAATGGAAACTTTGAAAGTCATTTTCACGAAACTTTCTCTTAAGACTCTGTTTTTTATTCATTTACTTTCATGGGAATAAAAGATAAAATCGCCAAGCTGCTTATGAGTTACAGACCCAAAATACCCTTCAACTGAACCAGACTCCTGCATATCACTTTCCAGATAGTAAACTTGGCCAGAGTTAATTCTTCATATTTTACTTTGAACTACTGCCTTCATTTTTCTGTTCTGTATTGGCTATGAGCTAGAACAAATTTTGCACATTATTGTTATTATCAAGTTACTAAATTAAATAATCATATTATCTAAGTAGACATCCAGGAAAAGTATAACACACTGCATTGTGAAGCTGGGGCAGTGATTGTGTATTATACTCTTTCTTAGGTGATGAAAGTTTGCTTCAGAAAACTTTCTTTAGAAAATTCTCAGAGCTGTGTCACATGAGAGTATGGATTGATAGTATTGTGGATCCTATCTTAAAATCTCTAATGATTTGGTTTTAAAATCTAAATATCTTGTGAATAAAATTTTAAATCAAATTTGAACATTTTCAAATGTCAGTCAATGAAGCTGTTTCCTTTTTTTTTTTTTAAGAGTTTATTTATTTATTCATGAGAGACAGAGAGAGAGAGAGAGAGGCAGAGACACAGGCAGAGGGAGAAGTAGGCTCCATGCAGGGAGCCTGATGTGGGACTCGATCCCGGGACTCCAGGATCAGGCCCTGGGCTGAAGGCAGGCCCTAAACTGCTGAGCCACCCAGAGATCCCCAATGCAGCTGTTTCCTTAAAAAGAATTTTAAATAAAATAAAATATAGAAAAGACCACAGAGCATAAATGTGAAACTCAATGAGTTACCATATTGTGAATGTCCACATATCCAATATTCAGACCAAAAAGCAGAAGCTTATCAGCATGCTAGTAAACTCACTGGTGCTCATTTTCAGGTTTGGCTACCTCCTTCTTACTCAGTGCCAACCACTATCTTGATTTGTAGCAAGAAGAAAAATTTCAGTTTAACCTTTCTTGGGAACTTTAAATGAAATCCTATGACACATAGATGATAGATAAATGACAGATAGATAGGTACATACATACATACATATGTACATAGACTTATGTTTGGCTTCTCCTGCACATTATGGTTTATGAACCCCATTTGTTTTGTTGTATATAGTTGCAGTTCATTTTTGTTGCTTTGAATACTTAGAACACAATTTATTTTACTGTTGATGGACATTTGTCTTGTTTCCTCCTTTGGCTAAATGAATAATCTTGTACATGTCCTCTGGTAGACTGTGCAAACATTTCTGTTGCATGCGTATCAAAGACTAATCATTGGCTCATACTGGATAATGCCAGTTTCAGGATCCCAGGACCAATTGTTTTATCAGCAGCATGGTTACTGAGAACAGGTTAAGGTTCCTTGACAGGTTGTTTTTGTTTGTTTGCTTTGCCAAATAGGTAAATCAATTTCACAATTCCAAAGTCAAATCTATAAATCAAGGGGTATTTAGAGGAGTCTGGCTTTTTTTGCCTGCCTTCATTTACTGTATTCCTTCTCTCCCTTGGAGAACCACATTCAAAAAGTAGCTACCACAGCATTTCAGGTATCTCTCTATTCAGCCAGGAAGGTAGCATAAAGGTTGTTAGAAATAGGTTTCTATTGGTGAAAATCGTGGCTGGTTGGTAAGCAAAATGGGTTATGGACATGGTGTTTACCAGTGAAACTCACAGTGTTTAAGATACATAGACACTTGGAGATCCCTGGGTGGCTCAGCGGTTTAGCACCTGCCTTTAGCATCATGCCCAGGGCATGATCCTGGAGTCCCAGGATTGAGTCCTGCATCAGGTTCACTGCATGGAGCCTGCTTCTCCTTTTCCCTCTCCCTCTGCCTATGTCTCTGCCTCTCTCTCTCTCTCTCTCTCTTCTTTCTCTGTGTGTGTCTCTCATAAATAAATAAATAAATAAATAAATAAATAAATAAATATCTTTAAAAAAAGATACATAGACATTTTAAGCATATTTGCAGAATTCCATGAATACACTAGAATGTTGAGAGTCAAGTAGCCAAGAGTGGAGCTTTGGATTGGGTTTCTAAGTTGTCTCATGTTCAGCCATCAGTTTGGAAGATAATCAATGCCTGACTGTGAAATATAGTTAACAAAGCTCTATCTACAATGAGAATATTGTCACATTTGCTTTGGGTGAATCTTTGTGAAAGGTGCTGTGGACTTCAAATAATTTACAGACCTGGCTATGAAACTATTTCATGTCTATTTTATAATTAATGTACGTATGACAGCTTTTGATTTGAGACTCAGGATTTAAGTGAAACCTATAATATTTATCTACCCTAACTGTTGCTGGCTACCAATATTACCAAAAAGAATCGTTTTACTATCACTGTTAAGAACGTCCTACATTACCTTCTTAATCTGGGAAAATCTTACTTATCTTTCAAGTCACTCAAAAGACACGGTATAAAAGAAGATTTGTAACAAAAATAGCAAAGAACAACTAATTAATTGTTTCTAATGAAGATACTGATGATAATGTCATTAGGATTAAATAGTAATAAATACACATTTGAAATTTATAAGCACAGATAATCTAATCTAATCCAATCCAATCTAATCCTGATAGTGTCATGGAAATGTTAGCAAAATATATAATTATTTGATGTTTATAAAACCTTATACCTGAAAGGTGTACTTGCTTAGATTTGCCTTACAGATGGTGGGCATTTGTTTCTGAAAATAAAAATACAGAAATATTATATGAGTCATTTTTAAAATTTGTCCTCAGCAAGTTCATTCCCTGAAAATTAGTTGTTTTTCACATCATTATTCCCCCAGAGGTTTCAATTAAGTTCAAGCATCATCAGGCTGTTTTTGTGTCTGTGACATTCTGAGATAGAGCTGTGAGGAACAAAGGGGGAACGTGCTGGGTTTTGGTAGAATTATTTATAGATTAGAAATTAATTTACCCCCCAATCAGTCCTCCTGACAGATGATTGACAAGGGCCAACAAATTAGCTTCAGAAGGATGGAACTTCTTCCATTCCAAACAGGAAAGCTGTGGGCATGGGGACAGTGAGCAGGAAGGGGAAAGAAGGTTGAAGTGGCTAAACTTAGAGGAGCCCCAGTAACTGGTGATCCTGATTGTGGACTTTAATTTCAAAATTGAAGTATTTGAAAAACAAAACAAAACTAAACTAAACTAAACTAAAATAAACTAAAATAAAATAAAATAAAAGTATTTGGATTCATAATCAGAGCTCAGTGTAAACAGCCTAAAGTTAGGTGATTGCTTAAATCAACCCCAAGAATTGCCTCTATTTTCCTACATTATTCATTGGTGGTAGGACTTCAAATATCACATTAAAATTATTGAATTATTGCACTAACATGATTGCATCAGGTCTTCAAGTTTTTGGCTGTAAAATTTCCCACTCAAACTTGACTGACCACTTGAACAGCTCATTAGAAGATATCAATTTCTCTTTCTTTGATGAACACTTAACATGTATAATGACACTTTAAGTTTTAATATTTTAATTTTTCCTTGTAAGTATTAGAATCGATTATTTACTTACAATCTATACATTTAACCCAAGTTTTGAATTAAGTTGAATTCCTATTGCAATTGCCATCTTATTCTTTCATGGTTTAATTAACTAAGCAGATTTAAATATAATATATTTTAGTCTATCATTTCTAAAAATTAACTTTCATGATGTGTTAAGAATTAAATACTGTCAAGCTGCTGCAAAATTGTTACCATTTTAATAGAACTACACAAAACAGGAAGAAATTACTGAGATTTAATGTGCTTCTTGAAAATTTTAGTTATGAGATCCATCAATGCTGACATCTTAATTTTGTTCTACTCTTCAAGTGATGCATTTATTTTTATGTAATTATGAGCTGTCAAAGGCCCCTTTCATAACAACAGATTTTATTTGCTTCACTGAACTTAATGAAATCCATGTGCATGAAAGAATCACAGATATATTTAAATTCAGTACCTGAAATTCTTGTTTCTAATGGTGTCTGATATTTTAAAGCATGAAGGCTATTGAAGAAAACAAATAAGAACCTAAGAGCCACAGGTTAAAAGATACTGAAGAAGATATTTACCAGATTTTGATGGCTTGAGTCAGTTTTGTTCCTATATCATTTCAATCTCTTAGATAACTAATTTAATCTTAACAGTACCAGACAGGATCCTGTAATTTTCTTTGGAAAAATGGTTGTCTCCTCTTTTTTTTTAAATATTTTGTTTATTTATTCATGAGAGACACACAGAGAGAGAGGCAGAGACATAAGCAGAGGGAGAAGCAGGCTCCATGTGGGGAGCCCGATGTGGGATTCAGTCCCGGGCCTCCAGGATCACGCCCTGAGCCAAAGGCAGACACTCAACCACTGAGCCACCCAGGCATCCCTGGTTGTCTCCTCTTATCTGTGGTTTTGCTTTCCATGGTTTCAATTACCCCCAGTCAACCTTTGTCTGGAAGCAGATGATCCTCCTTCTGACCTATTGTCAGAAGGTCAATAGTAGCATCATAATGCCTACATTACTCACCTCACTTCATCTGATCACTTAGGCATTTTATCATCTCACATCATCACAAGAAGAGTATAGTACAATAAGACATTTTTAGAAAGAGAGAGAAACCACAGTCATATAACTTTTATTACAGTAGGTTGTAATTGTTCTTTTTATTATTGCTAATCGCTTAAAATAACTAAGTTATAAATTAAACTTTATCAGAGGAATGTACTGGGAAAAACATAGTACATATACGGTTGGCTAATGTCTATAGTTTCAGACATCCATTGGGTGTCTTGGAACATATCCTCATGAATAAGGGGGGAGTACTCTGTGTGCTGTTATCAGAAAGGGTTCTCTTAAACAGTTTTGTTTTGAACTCCCACATCACCCTGAAAAAAGCATTTAGTCCATTCAGTGGTTTCCACAAAGCAACCACTCACATTAAACATTCTGTGAACTTTAGAACCACCTCAAGATTTGGAGGAGGGAATAATTACAAGAAGCATAGTCTTGGGACGCCTGGGTGGCTCAGTGTTTGAGTGTCTGCCTTTGGCTCAGGGCATGATCGAGGAGTCCTGGGCTCGAGTCCCACATCAGGCTTCCTGCATGGAGCCTGCTTCTCCCCCTCTGCCTGTGTTTCTGCCTTTTTGTGTCTCTCATGAATAAATAAATAAAATCTTAAAAAAAAAAAAAAACAGAAGCATAGTCCTGCCACATCCCTGGTACCACATATCCTTCTTCTTTTTCCCTATTTCTGCCTTCCCTTCCCCTCTCCTATTCTTCCCTCGTGTCCTCTCCCCTCTCCTTCTCCTCCTTAATCTTCCTTTCTCCTTCCTTCCATCAGCCACCCTACATCAATGACCCCTGCTCAGTTGGTGGGATTTATTTTGGCCACTCATGCGTAGGTTATCATTTTTGATTGTTGGTTTTGGTCATCTCCCACTTCTAAATATATTATGCTATAGTTATTACATGTATAATAACTCACTTGTGTTCATTTCATAGCTAATGAAGACTCTGAATTCTAATCCTGTGATTTCTTTCTAGTAACCTCCTTTAAGTTTGAATGCAGTGCAGAAAAAAAAAAAAAGAGTATGGACTTCAGGCAGCAAAGTTTTGGATTTCAGTCCACCTCTGCCACTGAAGTGTTAGGTCCTGCACCTCTCTGGGCTTTGCTTCCCAGTAAGGCAATTGAACTAGGTAAACATTCTTAGCCTGGGATCTAAGAATTGGCCTCAGTATTCTTTGAAATTCCTAGAATTATAAGCCAAATTTTGTGTAGGTGTGCACTGGTTTGGACAGTATCTGTAAGCTTTATATGATTCTCAAAAAAAAAAAAAAAAGCTTCTCAAAAAGTTTCCTTGATTATAATAACTTCATATCCACAGTGTAAGATTATCTATTATATACATTTCTAATGATCACTGTTGAAAAATGCATTAAAATCTTTGGAGCCTCTGGACTATGCTAGAAATTTAAGAAGTCATGGCTTAGTACACTGGAACAAACAAATAAGAGACCCTAAACTATTTTATGAATGTATAAAAACATTATTAAATGTGCTAACCCAGGAACTGGCACTAAACTGGGTAGAAAATAAACAGTTGTCACTCTCCTTACTGCAGTTTTGGTAGATAAAAATATCTATTACAGATTTACATATCTGGAAATTCATGACATAAATTAACTTGAATTAGAAGTCACAAGGTTTCTTAGCTATGGGGTTTCAAGCTGTGACTTTCTGCAACATGTAAATTCAGTGAACCTAAAACTTCTTCACCATGAATAGTCATGAACAGATTTCAAGAATAGTGTCATAATTTCATATTGAAACTACAGTCTAAAAGGTTCATTAACTTTAGCAATAAAATAAATCGGAATTGGCTCAAATTCCTGATCTATACTTAAAAATTTTACCCTTGTGCTCTTTGTTGTTTCTTTTTTAAATCATTTAAAATGCTTTGCAATAATCTGTAACGTAATAATTATGAATATTTTAGATGGAATAAAATAGATGTTTTAGAATCTTAGCTCTCACTTCACTGGCTTCAACTTTAGTGATTTAAAAAAAAATCCTTCATAAACTTTATAACCACTTTAACCTTGGTTTTATATCTTCAATTAAATACAATTAAGCAAACAGTCAAGTTGTGCCTACTTTATGTCAAGAAATGTGCCAGCCAGGAGAAGAAAAACAAAGAGAAAGACATTCTGTATGAGGAACTTCTTCAAGCTGAATTAACAGCTCACTTTGGAGCATCAGGAAATGAGAAGTGGTTTCAGGTTTTCTACAAGGAGTTTTTTAAAAAATATTGTTGGGATTTTATGCACTGAGCAAAAGTAAAGTAAGAAGCACATGGACTACGATTAGATTTCATATGGAGTATGTCACATTTTGAGTAGATTGTGAATTCGAGATAACTTTCTCTTCTTCACTGGGACATGGTCATGAAGCAGTTTGATATTACTCAGCTTGGTCTTGAGTAAGCGGAAGGAGTTGCAAAGATATTTTGACACCTAACATGAACACTGTAACTTTCTCCTTGGTAAAAATAATTAGAGACGGGTACTAACAGCAAAACTGGGAATTTCTGTGAGTCAAAAACACCCTGAAGTGTGACAAGAAAAGCCACATATGGGGAAATAATATTCATGATGCCTAACCTGCAAAGAATGATTATTTAGAAGATAGAGATAACTCCTCTAAAATTAGCTAAAACCTTGCAAAAGGCAAACAATACAACCAATAAAGGTACAATGTAGATGGTGAAAGATGGTTACCAACTCCTTCCTTCCTTCTGTGTATGTGTGTGGTGCTTTAGTCATTTAGAAATGGACCCTGTTTTTCCTGCCCTTGAATCTAGGCTGGTTTTATGAATTTCCTTGACCAATAAAAGGCAGCAGAAATCGTAGTGGTTAAACAATTGGTAGAAAAGGAAATCTGAAAGTCCGATATAACGAAAACATGTTTAACCTCACTAATGATCACAGAAGTGAGAATGGAAGGATGGCATGATTTCACACACATCAGAGAGGCACATTCATAAAGCCTGACAATATCAGGTGACGGTGAGGGTGTCTTATAACAGTGGGGTCGATAAAGGTTGATACAAAAACATTTGAGAACAGGTTTGGAATGTCTAGATACATTGCATACGAACATTTCCCAAACAGCAAACTCTCTTCTATGTGTGCACACTAGACTAATTTTCACATAAGCCTCTGGAAACGTGAGAATATTCAGCATGGCTCTATTCGTTAAAGAAAAAGATTAGAAATCAACTAAATGTCATAAGGAAAAAGAAAAAAAATGTGATGTGTTTGTATAAATGAGAAAAGCAAGGGGCAAAATACAACATACATTTATTGAATGCTCTCACAGGTTGTGGGCACAATTCTAAGTCTTTTCTATGTATTCTTTCATTTTAATTCTCTTAACACCACTCTGAGTACTTGCATTCTCATCAGCATCATCCTTCCTGTTTTATAGAGAAGTGAAGTATTTTCTCAAGACATATGCTGGTGAATGGAAGGGTGGATATTTGAACTCAGCTCTCCATGTTCTTAATGACTCCTTTATGCTGCATTTTGAAAATTGTTGAAGAC
The DNA here is from genome assembly GCF_053574225.1 of Canis aureus. NCBI lineage: Eukaryota > Metazoa > Chordata > Mammalia > Carnivora > Canidae > Canis > Canis aureus. The sequence continues at coordinate 16,407,843 of NC_135634.1, forward strand.
CTCTGAGGAATCCTTCTGAGGAATGCCATTTGCAAACCTCTGCCCCAGAGGTAGTTGGATGAGGGTATGTACCTGTTACTCCCTTCATGAGTTGCTGGTTAAACCAAGCTTCTAGATCCAGGGTGTTTTCAAGTGTGTACTAGTGTGAGACCAGAGCGGTGTCCAGACAGGAGGATGTTAGCTTGCTTGAGAAGATAAAATATAGGATCATTAAATAAAATCTTTGAGGGTTGTAATAAATTTGGCATACTCGGGAGAAAAAAAAATGTAGATTTTATTATATTAAAGGAATATGTGGGCTTTTGTGTTTGAATGGAGACAATCAAATCATTAGACTTGATAGCAGTATATTAGAAATATGCAGGCATGTTGTAAGGATTCAAGGAAATTGTGTATTTATTAAGTGCCTGACACATGGGTGGGGGGGACAGGTAGCTAAATAAATGTTCTCTTCTTTAATCTGGAATTTCTGTTTGCACTACTAGTGTTTTGTTAACACCTCAATAAACCATGGACTTTCATAGAAAAGCCCTTGAGGTCTGAATTTATGAATTCCTATGTGCTGATTTCAGCATGTTCTAAGTATACAAGCAAAGGAACGAGAAATAATAATGGATTTTGAGTAGCTGTGCAAAGTCAGCAGACCGAAAGATGTCCAAGAACTAGTAAAAGTTTATTAATAAGTAGGGGAAAGTGGAGGTCACCTACTGGCCAAGACCAAGTATGTTCTAGAAATAGTTTATAATTCCCATCAGCAGTAAACAGTCATGAATTTCTGTCACCTTGATAGGTGGAATCACAGGGGAATACCTGTTCCTGTTAAAGATGATGGAGAAGAGCAGCGAATAAAACAAAGAATGAAGCTTAGTGACAGACATGTCACCACCATGAAGCTTAGTGACAGACAATAAACACATAAATATGTAAGATATATCCTTTCAATATTGGGAGAGATGGTGATAAATGCCTTAATGGACAATAAAGCAGGAAAGGGGGTTATGATGTGCAGATGAGCCCCAAGGATCAAGACTGTAAATTAGGTAGTGATGTCTCCTAGAGAAGTGGCCTTTTAGTAAAGATCTGAAGGAAAAAACTGTTCTGTAAAAGAGAGTAGCAAGTATAAGAGGGTGCCCGTTAGTTCTAGAAACAGCAAAGAGGCCAATTTACTTGAGCACAGTAGCTAGAGAGAGCATGGAAATGGAGATGGCCAGATCAGGTACCATTTGCTGGCCACCAAAAAGACATTGGCTTGTTCTCTAGGTGTGATGGGAAACCATTGAATGATACTGGAATGGACCGAATTGTGTCCCCTCCCCCACCCACTTCACATGTTGAAGTCCTAAGCCCCAAGGTGACTATATTTGGAGATTTGGCCTTTAAGGAGGGAATGGGTTAAATGAGGTCCTAAGGGTGGAGCCCTCCTAATCCAATCTAATTGGTGTCCTCATAAAACGAAGAGATTAGAACATCTGACAGATGTTAGGTGTGTGAAGACACAGGGAGAAGGTGGCTACCTGCAAGCCAAGGAGAGAGGCCTCTGGAGAAACCTAACCGGCTGGCTCCTGGATCCTAGACTTCAGCCTCTAGGACCATGAGAAATACATTTCTGTTCTTTTACACCACCCATTGAATAGATTGTGATGACAGGGGCAATGTGGAGAAGTTTATTGCAATAGTCCAGGTGAGAGATGACAGGGGTTTGGGTCAGATTAACCCATTAATGGGAGAGGCTGTATCCTAAGCTTCCTAATTGGCTGGTTGTGGGATAATTTTACTTACTGGAACAGAAATCTGTGGATCTGAAAGATAGACACCATTTTCTTTGAAGGGCTTTGTTGGGAAAGTAAGTTTTGAGGGTCAGTAATTTAGATCTTGGAGCAATCTGTGTTCATAGATAGGACTTGGGTCCCCTGATATAGTACATATACATGCTATAATATATATTCCTCATATATAGAGAGAGCATCAAATATTTTACATGTATATCCTTCTAATATGTATTGTATATATAACTGTCCTATATATTTTTGGATAAGCCTCCCTAGAACTCCATTTTTGCCTAGAATAGCTCTTTTAGTCTGATTATAGAGAGCTGGAAGGGCTATAAAGAGTTTCTTAGGAAATTTCCATCCACCACACTATTAACTTTGAAGGCACTTCCATTTCTGTGTTTTTACACAAAATCCCTCCCTTTCAAGCTCTTCCCAGCTCCAGCCTCCTCCATGGAATCATTTCGGGTTCCTCTAGCCCTTCCTGAGGGTCTTATATCTGAGCTATTTACTAATTATTTGCATCTTGCGATTCTGTTATTTTTTTTAAAGATTTTATTTATTCATGACAGACTCAGAGAGAGAGAGAGAGAGAGAGAGAGAGAGAGGCAGAGACTTAGGCAGGGGGAGAAGCAGGCTTGCTACAGGGAGACTGTTGCGGAACTCAATCCCAGGACCCTGGGATCACGATCTGGGCCAAAGGCAGACTCTCAACCACTGAGCCACCCAGGCATCCTGTGATTTTGTTATTATATACTTTACTGTATATTCCACAAAATAGTTCATAATCTTTAGTATATGTTTCTTTTGATGTGTTTACCTGGCTAGGTTGTGAATTCACTGAGAGCAGTAACTTGCCTTGATGTTTTATTCTTAAAAATACTGAGATAAGAAGTGGTCAAAGCTTTGGTTAGATATTTTGCTTATGCTAAACAGAAAAACACTTTTAAAATAAATTGGATGGATAATTCTTTGCTTTGAGGAATAATTTGTTTCAACACTTTTCAAAAGTAATCTCTTAAAGAGAAATCATTTTCACATTAATATTAAATTAGAGATGTGTTTCACTGGAATATTTTTATTGCTTTAGAAAATAAAATCACACATAAAAGGGGAAAAACTCTTCTGGACAAATGTCAACACAGCATTCCTAATAATTACAATATCCTTTTATTCTGAAAATACAATGCAGATTCAAACAAAACATGATGCAGCAAAATGGAATGCCCTCTGGCAACATGATATTCGGGTCAGCATGCCCAGTGATGTTTATAGGAGTTGTAATTTAATGATTTAAATTATTTAATTACATTTTGTAATGATTTTTGTATGAGTCCAAACTCCTAAACAACTTAAGGTCATTTCTAAAACAAATTTTTAGACCTTTTTTGTAGCTTCCTGGATAGATGAAAATTTTGCTGTGAATCTCTTACAGGGAAACAATGAAAAATAACATTAAGGCCTCAAATAAACAATCCCTTACTGAACAGTTAATTCATTTATTGAATGTTGATAATTATTTATTGGATGTTGATGTAGGCCAGGTCGAGTGAAGAACAGGATGGAGAAGGTTAAGTCTCACCATCAACTAATGCATTTAATAAATTTCAATCAAACAAATCTCTGCTTGCTAGTGTAGTGGAGAGTTCACAATGGATTGATTATATTTATGGGAGATGCATTATGGATTATTAGCAATTCAATTGCAGGTGAGGTCTAAAATTAGACATTACTCATAGCCTGATCTTTCTTTCTCTTTTTGGGGTCTTCTCTGAAATATTAAGATGCTTTCCCTGCATGTCACACATCATGCATATGTGTATGGTCTGCTCCTCCATCTGACTTGAAGCGGTATGCTTGCTGGGATCAGCACTTGATCACCAGTGCCCCATCAGATCAGAAACTGGAAACTGGCACATCAAAGTACGTATGCAATGTTAGCTAATGAATGGATGTAGGCATGAGTTAAAGGTATGATCCTGTGTGAGCTGTAATTTAAAATTTGCTCTTTAGAATGTACTATATACATTTATTTGTTTCTTTTCATTTTATAATACTACTGCTTTCCTGGAACAAAGTATGTCTTGAATTGTGCTTGTCATTTTCCAGATTTGTCCATGGTCCAGTACATACTTTATTTAACTTGAAGATTAACATGTGTTTTTCTGTAGGTGTTCCTGTGTTTGCTTGCATGTATTTTGCTATTTGGAAAGTTGTTTTTTTTTTTTTTTTTAAACATAGTTCCCATGAATATGAGGAGGTCCTCAATTATACTTGAATTTGCATTATTTGCTTAATAAGATAAGACCAGATGTGCTAGATAGTTTAAACAGTATGTATTCCAAGACCAGATGTGCCTCTGTTAAATCACCAGTTCAAGGTAATAAATATGCTGCTGTTGTACGCTCACTTTCATTAAAATCTATCTCTAGGCAATTTATCTTTATTAATTTGTGGGTTTTTTTTTTCCCTTGAAAATGGCCAGAATGTTTTGGCCCAGAAATTCAGACTCCCTGCCGACTGCGGACTTATACCTCTGGTAACTCTTTTGAAAGCAGTCTTCATTCATCTTGCAATGGAATAGCATGCCTTTTTTCTTTGTATTTTTATCATTGTTTAATATATGCTGTACTTATGATTGCAATACTAATTTGCATACATTGTAAAAATTGTGAAAACCATGCTATAAAGAAAAATTAACACTAGCTATAACCCCAAAATCACTAATATTTTATGTATTTGTGCACCATCTTTTTTTTTTCTATGCCTTGAAAATTATCTCTATTAAAATTTTCCACTCAGCATTTTATCTAGCCAAATGACCAATGTCATTGTGGAGACAGTTAAAAAGCATTTATTGAAGTTAAATCCAGGTACAATAAAATTCTTTTATTCCTCATATGTATTGAGACATTTCTCTTTCCCTTTGTACTCAGTGCTTGTCTATGTTATGCCCCTTTAAATTTTTCAAGGTTAAAATTATTTGACTCACACAGTGAACAATAACTTTGAAGTCCTCATCGTCTGTTCTGTGCCTTAGAAAAGATGCAAAGTGATTGTCTTGACACAATTTTGGTTTTATATTTGGGCAAGTAACTGTGTTTTAATAGAATCTTTGCCTTTCACAAAAGGTGGCCAGCCCAACCACAGTTCTATTGTCTCTTCAGATATACATGTCTTCATTCAATTGTCAGCACTAAATGGTATTGTATAATTGAAACTTGCTAAGAGAATAGAACTCAAATGTTCCCTCTCACACACCCATAAAAGTAAGGAGATGGATGTGTTAATTAAAAAATGGGGGGCAGCCCTGGTGGCTCAGTGGTTTAGCGCCATCTTCAGCCCAGGGCCTGATCCTGGAGACCCGGAATCAAGTCCCACGTCAGGCTCCCCGCATGGAGCCTGCTTCTTCCTCTGCCTGTGTCTCTACCTCTCTCTCTCTTTCTCTGTCTCTCATGAATAACTAAATAAAATCTTTAAAAAAATTTAAAAAATGGGGAGGGGATCTTTATGTATCTAAACCACCACTATATATACTTTAAATATCTTACAATTTTATATGTCAATTATCCCTCAATTAAAGCTGAAAGTTTAAAAAAACTATGAAAGATAAACTTGCCAAATATTTATTGGAGGAATGTTTTCTAGCTGCATTTCCAATGTTCAACAAATCTTGATTACAGAAATGACATGGCCCATTTTGTGTGCCAGATATGAATCATTTAGCTGGGAAAATTTCCCTTTCTGTGTTGGCTGCTGCTAAAAGCTTAGCACAGAGTAACTCCAGGATCTCCATTGTCTACTCGTGTATGAGGGAAGACGCAAAACAAATGTCTTAAAAGTTTCCCTCACTTTTGGGCCTCATTCTGTTGCATTTCATATTTCTGGTCTTATTTTTATTTACTCTGGTTCATCATCTTGTGGTATTTTAAGTCTTTTATTATAAACTCCTTATAAACTTTTCTGAAATGAGATTTTTAAGAGAATAAATAAAATTATTTAAATCTGGTTTCATGATCAAATTTTCTTCCTTTAAAAATGAATCTTTGTGTCATCTGAAATCTAATAACTCCATGGAATTTCGTTCGGAAGTGCTGATTTTCTTTATTTTTACATTCCGCATTTTTTAGTATAGGATGTACTTACAGAACACTAGGAATTAAAGAAGCCTACATGTATAATGGATTTCAGTTTTGTAATTCCAATGAATATAACTTGAAATTTATAGTCTTGGCAGATGTTTAACACACTACCACCACCACCAGCACCACCACCGCCACCCACAAATAATATAATCTGAGAGTTGGAAGGGACTCGTCAAGTAACAGAAGGGAAATTTGAATTGCAGAGCATAAGTGACTTGACTAAGGTACATTGGTTTTCAGCAGAGTGAAAATAAAACTTAGGTCATTTGACTTAACTCACTCCCCTTTATCTATTTCCCTTACCACAATCATCAATCCACTCCGGACATACTTTGTTAACACTTAAACATAAATATTAAGGAATCTGCACTCCCTGTAAGCTTTCAATCTGGTAATAAAGAAAATGAAAATCAGGTTAGCTGAAAAAACAAACCTGGAATACTCATTGTATGAGAATGATACTGAGTGCTGCAGGGTCTCAAGAGGATGGATCACATCCATTTGAGGAGTGGGAAAAGACATAGCCAGGTGGGAACCCTACTGCCATATTCAAGAATGGGCTGTTTCCCAATTGTCAGAGATTGAAGGCAGGAAATAGGCCCAGCAGGTAAATCCAGATGGTGAAGTGACAGAGTGAGAGGGGCACACAACAGGGTCTGAGAAGGTGTCCAATCCACCTGGAGACAGGAGGCATGAAATAGCAAACATGCACTGCTGTTAGATATCCACCTTCAGGAAGATGAGCGAGTGTATTGTGGAAATCATTCAAGGATCGATCATCAGGCAAAAACTGCAAAATGCTGCGGTACTTTAAGTCTGTGTTTCCCAAACTTGAATGTGCATATGATTTACCAAAAGGTACTGCTCCTGGAAGATTGAGCTCTGGGGGAGGGGCCTAAGATTCAGCATTTCTCACATGTTCCCAGGTAATATACCATGCTTCCCGCCCCTAACAAGACTCGAGACTCCACCTTGTAATTAGTAGTCATGATGCCTGTGAAGGCTATACCACGGAGTCCTTCTTGATCTTTTGAGTATTTTTAAACTATATTTCCCAGTGGCCCACAGGGTTGGGAGTAATTCTTAGGCAAATAAATTACATTTTATTGTGGGTCTAAGTTTAAGATTTTACTCAAAAAAATTGGGTGGATGGCAAATAGTTTTCAGAGTAATATGGCCAAGTGTGTATGCCAAAAAGAGCTCTAGGAGCTAGCAGTAGGGTTTGAGATTGAAGGCTAGGAGAACCAGGTAAGTTTCCATCCTTGTAACACATTATTAGGATCATGGCAGCTTTGGCTACAATGGTGAAAATGAGAATTGAAAAGGAAGGTAGGATTTGAGAAATATGGATAGTACTAGGTAGCTTATCGGATATAAGTGGTCAAATGAAAATCAGGGGTCTGAGCTCTCTCCAGGAGTTAAGTTGAAAAGTTTGAATTTTGTCACATACTTGACAATAGTGGGCACTTCTTCCCGTGTCTGCCCGCTTCTTCTATAAATATTCTAGGAACAGCCCATCCCCAGACCCACTCCTTGGCCCTACCATTGCACCTTGTTACCATGGTACAGATCTCGTTCCTCCTCTTCACCTTCCTTTTTAACAGCAGTTAATATAATGGTTTTTCTCCCTTTCTTTCTTTAATTCATGAGATTTCCTCCTTAATTAGCCTAAGCCCTCCTCAGGCCGAGAACAGTGTTTAATTTATTTTTTGCAAACATAAGGCCCAGCACCAGGTGCTTGAAAAAAGTCGTTTGAATGAATAAACATAGAGAAGTACATTTTAATTCCTCATTTGCCTGAGTCCAGGTGCTCAGGAAACACATGCTGAAACATCAGTTAGCCTAACACCCATATGAACAGAGACCCAGGGATCTTCAGTGGACTGAAGTTTGGAGTCTAGCAGACCTGCCACTTATAAGTTCTGTGACCTTGGATAAATTATTTAACCTCTCTAGGCTTCCAAGCCACTCAACAGCTCTATAACTTTCCTTTAAGTGGAGGTAAAAACTGCCATTCTTCCTTTAAAGATAGCCTTCATTTTGCTCTGTAACGTTTTACATTTTTCCAAACTGCAATACCAAGGATAAAAATGTGAGCAGATTTAGGTACTTAAGTGGACCTTGAAAACAACCACAGAACAACAGTAATTTCTGGAGGGATATAATCATCCCAAACTGTTGACATTGGAAAGGAAAAACAAAGACCATTTATTTTTCAGCATGACACTAAGAGTCCATCAAAACACGTACAAATCTTCTTGAGGAAAAAGGAAGACACATTTAATGCTGCAACCAGCCGAGTCACCGAAGAATTTGAATGTAATAGAGAGAATCTGGAATGAACTCGGAGTTGTTGTCATGAAAATCCATAATAATAAAGATCTATTGAAACAACTCCCTATCAATATCCAGATACAGCTCTTTACCAAATGTAGGACAGAGAGTTGCCTTATTCCAAGGAGACTTCCTTCCACAATAAAATGTAAAAATGCATATGCTTGCCTCTGAAACATAACTTTTGGACTCAGAAGCTTTCATTTCTTATCACATAGAATAGAATCATTTTGAAGCCCATCGTATTTGAAATCCCATTTATATTCATAATAGTCAGTACTTCTAAACTTCTAATAGGTGCTTTCATTTCTAAAGAGAAGGATTCACACATGAAGACCATCATATGCTTTGCCAGTATAGCTTCCATAGAATATTGAAAGAAAGAAATCAGGAGAGTTTTTCCGATTTCCAGTTAATTGCCTTGGAGTTTGTTCAGTGTTTCTCTTGCCTCTGCATGTGCAATTATGGGATAAAACATTAAAATATAAGAAAATCAGGATTAATATTAGCTTTGTATATAATAAATGCAAAAATAACATTGTTTAATGACCTTGGTCAGGGGCAATGAGCCAGATTCCTTCCAATGCCTTAATAAATCTCTGATACTAAATTAAGTTCTTAAAATTCACCGGAGTGCAACTGATAACATTACAGCTTCTCCAGGTGCCTCCCAGGGAGTGACACAGACAGGGCTAGTGTCTGTCTTGTGAAACACTTCAGACCTCTATGTTCTATAGTTTTTTTTCAGTGGCTCAGCTCTCATAAGTTTTTCAAAGTACTTAATAAAATGCATCTTAAAATATCTTATATTTCAGGCTATACTATACTTTAAAATGCTGGTGGTTTTATATTGCCTACAAGAAAATTCTAGGGGCACCTGGGTGGCTCAACTGGTTAAATGACCAACTTCTGGTTTCGGCTCAGGTCATGATCTCAGGTCATGAGATTGAACCCCAAACTGGGTTCTGTGCTCAGCACTGAGTCAAATTGGCTTGGCTTGTCCTCCCCTGACCCCTCACCAGCCCTGCTACCCCTCTCCTTACTCCTGCACATGCACTCACTCTCTCAAATCGATAAACAAAATTTAAAAAGAAAAAGAAAAATTCTAACCTGCAGGGCCTTTCACAGTCTAACATTGCTTATCTTCCTAATCTTACTCAAGGCCATTGTCTTGTGTTTTCTGTGCTCGAATTAAAATGAAATTTAATTCATTTAAATTAAATGAATTTTTTAAAAAAATTAAATGTGTTTTTTCTGCTTGGAAAACCATTGCTCGCCTGCTCTGGGATTCAAGGCTCTATGAAGGCCTCATGTTCCCTTCTAGATGGGGTTAGAGTCTAGAAGTTAATAGTCAAGTTGTTCATCTTCCTCTGTCCCAATGGAGCTTTGAAAACACCTCCACTATTCCTCCTCCTGTGTTACCATTTAATTATTTATAATTACATTACATATTGGAAGCAGAAATCATGTCTCATTCATCTCTCGATTTCAAGTGTTTTGTACAGAATTGGCACATTGCAGGTGATTGATAAATATTTCTTTAGTTGATTGCAGTTTCAAAAGGATATTTCTCCAGGTTTGATCAATTTAAGTGCTGACAGTATTACGTCCACTATTACTATCACTCAACATTTGCAAAGCACTTCCTAGGTCTCAGGCACTATTATAAGGTTTTACACATATTATATTATTTAACTCTCAAAACACCATATTTAAAAAACTTTTTTAAAGATTTTTTTTTATTCATTTGAGAGAGTGAGCAAGTGAGAGAGAGCATAAGCAGGGGCAGAGGCAGAAGGAGAAGGAGAAGCAGACTCCCTGCTGAGCAGAGAGCCTGATGTGGGGGCTCAATCCAGGACTCCAGGATCATGACCTGAGCCCAAGGCAGATGCTTAACTGAGTCACGCAGGCACTCCTCAAAACACCATATTAAATGAGGTACTCTTGATTTCTCTAATTCAATTCTATCCATTTTAGAATTTTGGCTCTTTTGTGAATATCTTTTAAATGTCATCTCCACTATCTATTTTACTCCACTATCTATTTTACTCCACTATCAGATAAGTTTAGATTTCACCAAATTATTCTCTGATGTACATGTAATTGTGAACCAAAGAAGTTTCCCCTACCCAAGACTGTTAGGCCTTTGTTCACTTTTGCTTTGATCACATTCATACATCAGGTGGTCATTCTTTAACTTGTGTGAAAATGCTTTCAGCTATAGGTTATTTAATTATCAAACTGAAGATAATGACTTGGTTAATTCCTTTATTCTTCTGCAAACATTTGTTGAAGATCTACTGTGTACCAGATGCTAGCATATAAAAATGAATAATTATGGTTCTCATCCTCTTGAACTTTGCCTTTGAGGACAGGGAATAGCTTCTAGGTTTCGAATAGATTGAAGATAAGGGAACAAATCTTTGCTTGAAACTTTGCCTTAGGATGAGAGTTCTGTTTTCTATTTCCAGAATGGTCAGATGCAAATATAAAGTTGAGGGAGAGGATCTATACCATTTCATAGATTCCTCAATACTCACTTTTTGTCTTTATTTGCTTATTTGAAATCATTTCATAGATTTATAGCCATACTCATTACCATGGTAGGGTAGGTATAGTCAAAGGAGATCCATTTTAAGATGTAAGTAGTCTCACTCAAAGTTATTTTTAGTTATTACTTTTTGGTATAATTAATACCTCTCTTTTCCTTATATTTTCAGTAGAGTAGGGGCTTGGAAACTGTTAATCCAAAAACTCACTGCGCATCAACCTGAATTAGCCACACTCATTTTCAGGAGCACAATAGAAATGTTAGCATAAAAAGAAAGTGCACTGGAAATGGGTTATTGTTATAAATTTACTCTTACCACAAGTTTGCTCTTAGAATTTGTTTCTAATTCACCCTAAAAATGAAATATGATCAGCTTAATCCAGCTTGGGAAAACTGGCTCAAGGTAACGATGCTATAACCAACTGAGGATTTTTTTCAAAGTAGAATGATAATTTAATAAAATGTGATATTATATAATTGATGACAGTAAGTTTAATTATTGCCCTTATCTCCTGTCTGATTTATCAAAGTCATTTGGAATGCAAAGTCACTTCCTGTCTAACCCTATCACAACTTTTGGCCTGAATGTAGTTTACTGTGGCCCCAGCCATCCCTCCTTCCCCTTTACTCTGCCATTTTTTGGTGGGACACACACCTCAGAATTCCTTCCCCCAGAGTCTTTATTCCTTTAATGTCCTGCAACTTATAAACTTATAAATTATTGCCCATCAAGATGTTTAGAGATAGAGGGTGACTTTCAGAAGCATATTCTCAAATATATCAGAGTCGTCAGGAGTCTGGCTGTCCAGTGGTATGGAAAACTGCTCCAGGATGCTCTGTTCCAGCCTGCATTTCCTCCAATCTTCCTAGTGAGTTTCCCACATTGAAACACAACTTCTTAACGCTCTCAACTTGAATTCAAGAGCTCCTGAGCATTTTTTGCCAAAATGGTGGAGCAATCATCTCTAGAAGAAGACTCTTTTTCAAAAGCCCTGAGGAGCCACATAAGAGAAAATTCAAGCCATGCGCATTGCTTTGGGTTATTGATCTTCTGTGTTTTGCCTGCCAAGAATTCTGTTTGTGGCCAGGGAGGGTATGGCTATAGGATATTCAAGGGAAAAACCGAGCTAAGAATGATCCAGGCTTGTGAGATTGACCCAGTACAACATCACCGGTGAAAGGAGTGATGAGTCAAGAGTGGTGGTGGTTGCTTGAATGTGTCCCCAGGCCAGTCCAATGCATGTTTGGGATTAGGGGACAGTGAGGTCTGTTAAAAAATGGAGAGAACCGATGTGCTGAACTCAGGAACTCTGAGGCACAGAATGCCAGCTCTGGGATGTGGGAGGAGGATGGGACAGGATGGTATCCGCAGTGGGGCAGTTGCACACCTGCAATCGCACAGCTTTAGCCAGGGGTGGAGGTGGGGCTGGGGGAGCAGACGGCACAGTGGCAGCAGCAGGATTCTAATGACAAGTTACAGTTCGGGTCACAAAGAGATGTACGTGCCCACTCCTGTACATCCTTAAGTCGTGTGTTTGTCTGGTGGCCACAGAGCCAGGCAGAGCCAAGGTGGCCTCTAGCAAGGAATGTTAGGAACCAAGGCAGGTGGGTCTTGTGGCAGACAGGCTGGCCACAGGGGTGACCGTGCACTCAAATCATGATGGTGGCTTCTGACCATATTCAGAGTAAAGCCCAATAACTCCATCCAATAGGGCCTTCTGAGGCCCTGCGTAAGCCTGTGCCATATGACCTCCCAAACCTCACGTCTGCCTTGTCTCCCTCACTTACCGTGCTGTGGCCACAGTGGCCGACTTCTAGTTCCTTGATCACACCAGGCCTGCTCCCTCCCAGGGCCTTTGCATCTGCACTACTGCTACCTGAAAAACTCCCCAATATCCATGCAAGTTATCCCTCACTTCACTGAGGTCTTTCCTCAAATGTAGTTTCTCAGTGAGGTTTTCCCAAGCTTCAAACATCAACATGCTATCTAACATCAACACTGCTCCCACCTCAGCGTTCCCTGACTGTGTTTCTTCTTTATCACGTATTGCTATATACGCTCTTATATATTTGCTTGTCTTTATTTTATGTTTCACCAGCAGCTTTCCTGTAAGTTCCATGAGGGCAAGGCTTTTTGCTTGTATCTCCATCTATTTGCTTTGCTTTCTTGTATTAGTTTTTTGTGTTGGGAAAAGTATAATGCAGGTGTATTCCTGTATTCTGGCAGTATACAACCTGCATCAACCTAAATTAACAGCTCCAGGAAAAAGAAGGATAGTTTCCCCCAGTGCCTCTGGAAGAAAGTAGGAAGATTATTTTCTAGTGACAATATCATGATCCCTGTAATGATCTCAGGGTAAACTTAAGGGAAAGTAGCCATGTTTCAGACAACGTATGTTCTCATATTGACATATTGATAAGAATAGAGTAGCTGGACACACAACATTCTTTCAAGAATTTGTAACCACAAGAGACTTTCAGCTTTTGGGCTAAATAGTCTGGAGACCTTAACGTACACATGTAACTAGGAATGGCTGGAGGGTGGCATGCACCAAAAAAGCAAAAGCCAAGCTAGGCACAGCCAAACTACAAGACTCTCCAGAAGAGTTCATTGCTTGGGAGATCCTGACTCCAAATGACAAATATTTTGCCTTCCTTTTAATAAGCAAAATAGGGTATTTCAAGGATTCTGGTGGGAAGTATAATTTTTGTCCTGAGTGAGATTTTTTTAAAGTTTTTAAATTTGAATATAGTTGGTACAGGTTACATTGGTTCCAGGTGTACAATATAGTGATTCAACTTCTGCATACATTATACTATGCTCACCACAAGTGTAGCTACCATCTGTTCCCATACAATGCTATCATAGTATCATTGACTATATTCCCTATGTTGTACTTTTTATCCCCAGGACCATTCAAGACAATATGGGGTTAGTACCCAAAATACATAAAGAACTTATACAACTCAACACCAAAACATGAACAATCTGATTAAAAAATGGGCAGAGTACCTAAGAAGACATTTTTCTTTTTTTCTTAGAAGACATTTTTTCTAAAGAAGATGTACAAATGGCCAACAGACACATGAAAAGATGATCAACATCACTCATCATCAAAACCACAATGAGATATCATTTTACACCAATCAGAATGGCTAAAAATTAAAGACAAGAAATAACAAGTGTTGATGAGATTGTAAAGAAAAAGGAACTCCCGTGTACTATTGGTAGGAATGTACATTGGTGCAGCCACTGTGGAAAACAGTGTGGAGATTCTTTGAAGAAATTAAATATAGAAATGCCATATGACCCAACAATTTAACTACTGGGTAGTTACCCAAGTGATATTTGATTGCAGAATGTATATATAACCCCCCAATTCATTTCTAGGTGTAAAAAACATAGTGGCTTTTAGGGGAAGAGGATTAACAAAATTTAACATGATCATAATTTTCAGATTGAATGCATTCAACATGTTGAGTGTCTTTGACAGAGACTTAAAAGAAAGGATCTCTTGGGTACATAGTTCTTGGGTTTGTAAGTTTTGGATTGAGGATTTTATAAAAGCTGAAAAGAAAACACCCCAGGATCTATGATTAGACAGAATTATAGAATATATTCCATGTGGAAGGATTTCATTTTTATGTTCATAGCCACTACACATGATCTAGAGATCTTTCTGGGGAACACAGAATCCTCTAGGACCCTGCTGTTGATTAGCTTCTAGGACGGTCCAAAGGCCAAGTAAATTGAGGTGAGGAGACACCCACTGCACCTGGGCTACATGGAGACTATAGCTAAGCAAGTCTGAGGAGCAGCAAGCCAATAAGCCAGATTGGAGTGGGTTAAAAAGTCAATGAAAGAGGGGAAATTGAGGTGTTCAATATAGACAATTCACTTGAGAATTTGGTATAGGGAAGAAAAGAAGTATGGGATGATGTAATCAGTGGGGAATAATTGGTCAAGGAAATTTTCTTCAAATTTGGGAGGTAAGGCAGCAGTTCTGTATGCTGATGGGAATAATCCAGTCAAAAAGGATGCAGAAAAGAAATAACTTCAAGGATGCATATATTTCACAAGAAAGGGAGGGAGGGTAGTAGGATCCAGTGATTAAGTGGAAAGACTGGGTTTCCAAAAGGATCAGTGAAACTTTTCTCGTGGTATCATGAGGAGTCCTGAACATTTGTGCACAGATGAAGGGCAGGGCAGGAACAGTTTGTGATTCGTTGGCTTCATTTCCTCAGTGAGATCATCAGGTATGGGAGGGGATACAGCCTTCCTAGGAGTGTCTCTCAGGAAGCCGGTAACTTTACTGCATCTCAATTTCCTAATCTGTAGAATGGAGATACAATTAATGGTTGTTGTAAGGATTGGAAATCTGTGTAAAAAAAGTTGGCTCAGTTCTTGGCACATAATCATACAGTAAATGCTGCTGGTTTTTTTCTCTTATGAATAGACAGCTTCATCTTTATCATCATTGGGCAGGAAGCTCTGTAATTTCACATCGTGGTATAAACCGGGGCTGAGAAAGGGCATGAGTCTTACTGTTTATAGTAGAGTGAAATGAGTAAGCAGGAAGGCTCAGTAGAAATTGGATCTGTTCAAACAGATATGGTGTAAGGGTTGATAAAGCTGATGGTTGTTAGGACATTGTAATTTCAAAGACTCTTGGAATTGTGTGTGAAAAAAACTGCATACAGACTGCAAAAAAAAAAAAAAAACAACTGAAAAGAGACTGTATTTATTATTAGTTAAAACATTTGCTTACGGGTATAAAAAATTTACATCTATTTTAGGCTATAAATGTGTGTTAGATTTGGTTGAGTTTGCATATTTGAAAACTTTTTATACTCTGAGAAGTTACTCAGCAAAACAAGAGTGTGTCATGAATAAGATTTCATTCAAGTCAAGCAAAATCTGTATATTGCCCTTCACTTAGAGGGACTTCGTTGTGAGTATTTTGAAATGAACATGTCAGAGTTGCCGTTATGGTTTCTTTGCATGATTAAGACTCCTCTGTCTGATGATCCTAAAAAGTAAGAGTTTTGGAATTACTCTCATCAAAGCAGCTGTTCTGGCTTAGGTTACAGGCTTAGTTTGAGAGTTGAAAGCGAAAATGATCTTATAGCCTCAATTAGTACATGCTTCACCATTAAATTCAGCTGCTTTTGATGTTTGAAAAAAATACACTCTGTCATTTAAAAATGTTATTTTCAGGGGTGCCTGAGTGGCTCCATCAGTTAAGTGTCCAACACTTGGTTTTGACTCTGGTCGTGGTCTTGGGGTTGTAAGATCCAGCACAAAGTTGGGCTCTGTGCTCAGCGGGGAGCCTGCTTGAAGCTTCCCTCCCTCTGCCTCTCCCCCTACTTGCTCAGTCTCTCTGTTTCTAAAACAAATAAATCTTTAAAAAACTGTTATTCTCATCTGTCAAAAGTTTTAAATGCCACGAGGCAAAAATATTGATATCAAAAATATTGAGAGGTGCTCAGTTGGCTCAGTCTGTTAGGTGCCAACTCTTGGATTCAAATCATGTCATGAGCTCAGGGTTGTGAGATCGAGTCCCACGTCCAGCTCCATACTCATGATGGAGTCTTCTTAAGATTCTCTGCCTCTCCCTCTGTCTTTCTACCTACTTCAAAATAAATAAAATCTTTTTAAAAATACTGATACACTTCTAGGTTTACTCTTTTAAGGAATGCTGCTTTTAAATTTCTTCTCCCCCCCTTCCTTTTTCCTTCATTGTAGATTTTGGTATTCTTTTATCTTCAGTATGCACTTTAAACTCATCACCAGACTGGAGTACACTGGAACTGAAAGGATGTTTCTTTTTTCATCTGAGTTTACCAAAGTAAAAAGACAGCAAAAATGACTTCTAGATGGCTGATAGCATATGTGGAAGATATGAAGCAACTTAGTAATTTTACTCTGAAATTTTCAAATTGTGTTTTTCCTAAGGAAGTATTAAATATAAATTATCTTAAGTGGGGCTATTTTACCCATTTTACTGCCTTTTCCTTTCTAACTTTTCTGTCCTTTCCTGCTCTGGACAAAGTCTTGGCTAGTTTTGTTCTATGTACTCTAGTATTTATTTTAGGATATCTCATTTGAAATTCAAAATAGTATTTCAACTACCAATTAACACCACTGAAATGAGTGAATACCACCCAGGCCCTGTAGATTTCACAGCAAAAATAAAGGTGATGGGTGGATCTTATCTCAGCCTCTTACCCGAGTTATCTATCCCCTGGCATCCCCTTCCCATCAACATCAGTGGGTGAAATGGCTTCTCCCTGTCCTGTCCATGTGCCCTTATTCCTTTAAACCTGCACTCTTGATTCTTTTCTTTTCTTTCTCTTTACATCCTTTGCCACCTTATTGTTTAATTATATTTAGGAATTTAAAAACATCTATTGTTTTTGTCTCTAATCTAATTCCTTATTTAGCTATCAAAGTTAGGTAAGAGCTATTTTCCTCCATCTCCTACAAAATGGGAGTCTAAACGAGTTTTCTTTCCTGAGTCCACTGACACCTGCTTCAGCCTTCGGTAAATCGCTGAAATTATCCCCATTCATAACCTTCTAGTTGTTAAGTTCAATGAATTTTTTCAGTCTTTATCTGACACCAGTGGGAATAACCATCCAAAATTGCTGGCTTAAAGGTAAAAGAAGGTTATGAGATCAAGAAGAAAGTATTTCCAAATACGATCCATCGGTTTCCTTTGAGAAATAGCCATCTGCAAAAAACATGTGTGGGTTTGGTTCTATCCTTCATCACTGGGTTATAGCACTAGTTAAATGTTTGTAAAACATCCAAACAGTCTGCTTTTCCTTCTGGGTCTTTTTCTCCTTCTCAGAAATGAATGGTAGGGTATGACTTATGCAGCACATTTCTCTCTTCTGCTCGTGTGTGTGGCTATCATCAGGCTGCTGTAGCAACTGTGAGCAGGTTACCTATAGTTTATACAAGAGAGACAAGTTCCATGATCACTGACCATTTGTAGCTATAGTCTCTGAATTCCCCTTTTTACCTGGACATGACCTGAATACCCACATGAGCTTCTGGATGGAACAGTAGAATTTAAGCTGTGTTTAAAACCAGACTCTAGGCTCTGGAACCAGACTGCCTGGTAAACAGTAGATGGTAGATATCAGTGCTGCACCTTTGATATGTTACTTAACACCCTGTGCTTTAGTTTCCTAATCTGTAAAGTAGAAATAATTGTAGTAAGTTATTATTTGTGTTAAAAGAGATGCAAAGCTTTTAGGAGAGAGCTTGATATCTAGTAAGCACTCAATAAGCTTTAGCTGGTATTAGTATTAGAATTAAAATTGGAATTAAGATGAAATTGAAAATAGTATGAGCATTTGTATTAGCATTATTACCAGGCTGGCTTTAGGCTCACAAGTGAAACCCTACGTCTAAATTTTGGAAGAAAGATGAAGAACGGAGTGACCAGGAATCACAGCAAAAATGAGTGAAACCACGGTAATGATAATTATTTATGTGGAGACTACATTAATACACACAATAAGTCAAGATATGTCTGCCTTTAAATGACAAGTAGATATTTTACAAATATCACATGTCTTCATAGTCAAGAAGTCCTTATGGGTTTGAAATACAAAATTGCAACCATAAAACTTTTAATATCTTTTGGGTGCATTTCATGCTCTACTTTGTTGAGTAACTTACCTATTCTACTCATTTAGAATAGTAAATTAATAGCTATTTTAAAAGGCTGACAAGAAAGACATTTCTATTCTACCTAGAATCTAAGGAGTCTGAGGTTATGGATAGCCCATTTAAAAATTATATTTCCACAAACCATACTATGTTGTAGTTTTCTATTATGTCAGACATCACTCTTTGTGTCAAATATGAATGCAAATTTTCCACTAAATAACAGGTGCAAAGTATTAGCCATGATGCATTTTCCACATCTACAAAACAAGGGGGTATACTAATGAGAAACTCTCTCACATCTCTTGCAGTGTTACTATCAACCATGTGACTCTGAGTGTAAAGCAATTACATAGACTTAGCCTCCAGTTACCCTTGAGTTATTGTTGCCAGAGGGTGCTGTAATCACATTATGTAGAAAAAAAATCATGGCTCAATCAAATGGAAATTTGCTGTTGGTTATCAACTTAAATTCTAAGCAGACAGTGGTTTCAAAAGGAATTTAAAATGTCCTTGATGGGGCGCCTGTGTGGTGCTGTTGCTTGAGACTCCGACTCCTGGTTTTGGCTTCTGAGAGTCATGATTTTGGTGTCCTGAGATTGAGCCCCATGTGGATCTCCATGCCCAGCTCAGAGTCTGCTTGAGACTCTCTCTCTCCCTCTGTCCCTCCTACCTACTCTCTCTTTCTCAAATAAATAAATCTTTAAAAATAAATAAATAAGTAAGTAAGTAAATAAATAAATAAATAAATAAAATGTCCCTGACATTGACATTGTTCTAGTCACAAAAACACTTTGTATTGGAGAGAATAAAGAGAATAAAATTAATACAGTAGTTTACAGTGGAAGAGAACAGAGCTGTAACATCAGGCAACTCAACCAGTATCTGTGATTGGCTTCTGAACCAGGTAATATACTCTGAGCATACACCTAACTATTTCCAGATTCCTGAAATAATGAAAGGAGTTTGAAAATAAAGAAACTCCCATATTAGTGCTGGAAACTAGAGAGAGGGGACACTTGACATTGGTATTTTGTCAAATTTCTTCAACTTGAGATTTAGATGGGGTCAGTGTAAAATAAAAGTCAACCCAATTCACAATGCCATGGGAAGGGGGGCACCTGGGTTGCTCAGCGGTTGAGCGTCTGCCTTTGGCTCAGGGCATGATCCCTGGTCAGGGGACTGAGTCCTGCATCAGGCTTCCCACAGGGAGCCAGCTTCTCCCTCTGCCTGTCTCTGCCTCTCTGTGACTCTCATAAATAAATAAATAAAATCATAAAAAAACAAAAACAAAATAAAAGCCCAATGCCAGAGGAAAGAAAAACTAACCAAATAATCAAGGGTCCTCAAAAGGATTCTACAAGTCCTTTTTCTGTACAATGATGGCCACTGAAACAAAAATATGATCACTTGAAAATTAAAATAACATTCTCTAAGATAACGATTTGGTAGAGAGGAAGTAACTATCATCATTGATGGTTTATAAAATTAAAAGAGAATACTGCATGTAAAACTTTATAGGATAAAACAAACACAGGACTTCAATGGAAATGTATGGCTTTAACTATTTTCACTGTTCAATAAGAAAAATGAAAAAAGAAAAAACACAAGAATTAAGCTTTAGGTTTCTTCTGCTGTTTTATCCATAGCATTCTGACTACCAACTGCTCTACAAACTTTTCCTTAGCAAACAGGACATGGCACCCACCTAGCTTTCTGCCTGGGTCCCCACCATGCCTCCTATCACCTTTATTGCTCTGCTAGTGGAGGCTTGCCCTGGGCTCCAAACTGTTCACTCTAACGATGTCATCTGTTCCTGTGACTTTGGTGACCTCTGACATGTGATTGGAGCTCACCGCTGTATTCCTTTTTTTTTTTTTTTTTTTTTTAATTCATGAGAAACCCAGACAGTCAGAGACACAGGCAGAGAGAGAAGCAGGCTCCATGCAGGGAGCCTGATGTGGGACTTGATCCTGGGACTCCAGGATCATGCCCTGGGTTGAAGGCAGAGGTGCTCAATCGCTGAGCCACCCAGGCGTCCCATCCAGTGTATTCCAAGAAGCAGTCTTTTCACTAAATTTATAAATGCTCATTTCTGTTGCCTCCACTTTCACCACCTTCAAATGAGTTTTTATCATTTCTTATTTAAATAACCTCAGAACAATCCTCTAGCATTTACTCTTGTCACCCTCTGATTGATTCTCCAAGGTTAGTCAGAAGGAACTTCTAAAATATGCAAATATAATGTACCACTCATCTACTTAAAGCTTCTCAATGTGTTCCCATTGCTTTTATGATAGAGATAAACATTTTTAACATGGCCTATAATATCCTTTATAATGTGGCCTCTGCTTATCTCCCCAGGCTTGTACTGAGAGGCCTTTTTGCCCTTACCCCTTGCTATGTCTTCTTTTGGTTACTAGAACATGTCATATGGAGTGTGCTAATTGCTGGACTTGTAAATTTCTGCAGCATATTCTTTTTCTTTTGGTAAATACACAGAAAAAAATCTATTAAAACTTATCTAAAGGCTAAAGTATTTGACATATTTTTTTCTTATTCTTTATGTTATTCTATTTATTATTCCGTTCCCCAAAACCAATCCTAGAGTTCATACTCATATGCACTTGCATTTACTGAAGACCATGTTTCTAACCTACTTCTTGCAGCAAACAGTTATTTTAGCTATGCATTAAACTGTATTACTGAGGACCTCTGTGTATAATAAATTTTGTTTTCCTGTGTTTTCTTGTGGCTTCTAACACCTTCCTGTGGCTACCTCTGACTCACCATCTTATGAAACAATACAAAACACCATAGCACAGACAGCATTCATTCTAAGTCCATTTTTGCAACTCTCCCTCCCCTTTCTATCACCTCCTATGGAGAAAAATTGAGTTAAGACAAATTAATACAAAGGGATAAGATTTGTAGGGTAGATGTGAGCTTTGCAGAACTACAAACATTGTAATATATAAGTTTGTTTTGCTCCAGAACTACAAACATTGTAATATATAAGTTTGTTTTGCTCCATCCCCACAAGAACCAATTTTTACCTCTTTGAAAATGATGTCACCCAATTAAAAATGCATGTTCCAGGGATCCCTGGGTGGCGCAGCTGTTTGGCGCCTGCCTTTGGCCCAGGGCACGATCCTGGAGACCCGGGATCGAGTCCCACATCGGGCTCCTGGTGCATGGAGCCTGCTTCTCCCTCTGCCTGTGTCTCTGCCTCTCTCTCTCTGTGTGACTATCATAAATAAATAAAAAAAAAATTTAAAAAACAATGCATGTTCCAGATTGAATGGTTCAGGTTTGAGGAATTGTCCTTTTGATGGGGAGGGCAGCCCAAAGGCATTTTAAGGACTTATTCCTGGAAGCTCACCCTAGAGTCTGTTTCTTCAGTCCTCCCAATAGCTCTGTGGACCATTTATATCCACTAATAAATTCTCTTCTGGATAAAAGAAAACTGGATTTTTCAACCATACATCCTGTATTTTGAATCCTGTTACCGAATACTAAGCCATGCACATGTAGGGTGAAGCTCCAGGTGAAGCTCAGGGAGCTGTAATATGAGTAATTCCTTAAGTTTACACAAGATGGGAATATCTTTCATTTATAAAATGTCAGAGTAAGGGAGCCCGGGTGGCTTAGCAGTTTAGCGCCGCCTTCGGCCCAGGGCCTGATCCTGGAGACCCAGGATCAAGTACCATTATCCGGCTTCCTGCATGGAGCCTGCTTCTCCCTCTGCCTGTGTCTCTGCCCCCCACCTCTCAAGAATAAATAAAATCTTAAAAAAAAAAGTCAGAGTGAACACCCAGAGTGCTCAGGGGAGATACTAGAATGATACCCTCAACCTGCCTTTAAAAGCTTGTAAGTGTCATGGGGTTAACTTATTGTATATGTAATATAATTACTTGACATAATGAAATCCAACATTCTAAAGAAATAAAAAAAATCCAGCATTCAATAGGTAATAGATAAAATGTCTACTTTCCAAAAAAGACTATTAGACACTGCAAGAATAGGCACATGTGATCTATAAACAGGAGAGAAATAGGCAATAGAAACAAATCCAGAAATAAATAATAGCATTGTTACAAGGTCTTTAAATTAGTTATTAAAAGTATGCCTAAATTAAAGGAAAATATGAATATTATATCAAAAGAAATAAAATATATAAAAAGAACATGAAACTCTAGAATTGAAAAAACAATACCTGAAATAAAAATGGAAGAAAAACTCATCAACTCAAAAACAAACAAACAAAAAAATTTGTCCAAACTGAAGCAAAGGGATAAGAAAATAAAACAAAATAAGCAAGAAAAATCAGTTTCAGTGACCTGTGGGACAACATAAAGCAATCTAACATTCATTTAATCAAAGCCCTTAAGAAAGGAAGGGAAAAATAATTAAAGAAATAATGGCCAATGTATTTTACAAATTGGACAAATACCATAGATCTGTAGATCCAGGAAACTTAATATGCATCAACCCATATAAAGAAAGAAAAAAAGAAAAAAAAAGAAAAAAGAAAACTATACTGTCATATAGCATAATTAGGTTGCTGAAAACCAGGGATAAAGGGGAAAAAATCTTCACAGCCACATGTAAAAAGGCCATATCACATACAGAAGAACAAAGCTAAGAAAGATGAGAAACTCTTTGCCAGATACTATGCTAGGCCGAAGATAGTAAAACATTTATAACATGCTAAAAGAAAGAAAGAAAGCCAAACTCAAATTTTATACCTAGTGAAAATATTTTTCAAGAATGAAGGCAACAAAAAGAAAGATTTTCAAGGACGTGGATGGAGCTATAGAGTGAGTATTTGCTAAATGAAATAAGTCAGAGAAAGACAAATACCATATGATCTCACTCATGTGGAATTTAAGAAACAAAACAAATGGGCAAAGGGAAAAAACAGAGAGGGAGAGAGAGGCAAACCAAGAAACTGACTCTTAACCACAGAGAACAAACATGATTACCAGAGGAGAGGACTATGAGAGTGTGTGGGAAATAAGTGATGAGAATTAAGGAGTGAGCTTGCTGTAATAAGCATCAGGTATTGTATGTATGGAACTGTTGAATCACTGTATCATACACATGAAATTAATATCACACTGTATGTTAACTTACAGAAATTTAAATAAAAACTTAAGAATGAAAATAACATAAGGATTTTCTCATATAATCAAAAACGGAATTATTGCCAGCAGATCTGTGTTGCAAGAAATGTTAAAGGAGTTTCTTTAGATTGAAAGGAAATAATACAATATGGAAACTTGTATGTACACAAAGAAATGAAGAGTACTGATGTAGATAAATGTAAAAGATATTTCTCTCTCATTAAAAAATGTCTTCAGAAGATAGCTATTTTTAAATAAAAATGATAAGAATACATAGTGGAATTTGTTACGTGGAAATAAAGAGGATGACAGTAGTACAAAGGCCCGATATGGGAAAAATCATACTAACGTGCAGTTCTTACATTATTCACACTGATAAAATACTATTAAAAGACCAAATAAGTTAGAGATTCAGACTGTAATCCTTACAGCAACCAATGGAAAATAAAACCAAGAGGTATACGAAGCCAATAGTAAACGTTGAACAAAATTGTAAAAATTTCAGTCCAAAGAAATGCAAGAAAAAAGAAGCAACAATAAAAAAAGATAAGGCAAATAGAAAACAAAAAATAAGGTAGATTTAAACCCAAGTATTTGTGTGGGTGTGGGAATGTGTGTACATAAAAGTTTTAAATACTCCAACATGTATGTCTACAATATATTTTTTAAAATCCTGCTTTAAGAAATGGATAGGTGAAAGCCAAGAAGACTGATTAAGATATATCATGCAAACACAAATCACAAGAAAACAGGAGTGGCTGCATTATGATGTGAAAAAGTAGAATCTACAGCAAGAAATATTGCCAGGCAATAAACAGTAACATTTGAAAGAGACAAAAAGTTCAATTCGACAAGAAGAACTTCGTGTTGCCTCTAGGTTTATGGTAATTTGTTACAGCAATAAAGGTAAATATTATACTTAATCTGACAAAGCACTCATATTCAGAATATAAAAAATAGTTTCACAACTCAATTATAGGAAAAACACTAATTTAAAAACTGACAAAAGATTTGAATAGATCTTACACAAAGAAGACATATGAAAGATGTTCAATGTCTCTAGTCATCAATGAAATATCTAAAAATGCTGCCACACATTTACTAGAATGGGTAAAATTTAAAATGTGGATATTAACAACTTTGAATTACATGTGGGAAATTGCTGTGAAATGCATAACGGTATAACTGATTTGGAAAATATATTGGGAATTTCTCATAAAGTTGAACATACACTTACCATATGACCCAGCAATTCCACTATTAGGTATTTATTAAGTAAAAGTAACAATATAATACAATACATAAAGGTTTGCATGTAAATATTCGTAGAAACTTTATTTGTAATAGTTAAAATCTGGAAAAAACTCAAAATATGTATCAGGTGGTAAATAGATTTTAAAAATGTGGTTATCTATACAGAGAAAAAGAACTCAGTGATAAAAGGAATTGAGTAACATATCCAGTGATGTAAATGAACCAAAAAAATTACATTGAGTAAAAGAAGGCACACTAAGGTCCATAATACGTCATTTCATTCATATGAGATTCTAGAAAAATGCACTACAATCCATGTCACAGAAAGCAGATCAGTAGGAATAAGGTGGGAGGGAACCAATGCTAATTTGTCTAAAGAAGACTTCTGGGGTTATGCAAATGTTCTGTATCTTGACTGTGTTGGTGGTTACATAGATGCATACGTTTGTCACATTCATCAAACTGTTCACTTAGAATGGGTCAGATATGTGTGTGTGTGTGTGTGTGTGTGTGTGTGTGTGTGTCTGTGTGATAGTACCATAAAGTTTAAAAAGGAAAAAGAAAGAAAATCTAAATGGCCACAAGAAAAAAAAAAAAAAAACATAAATCTTCCTCTTTCTTTTATCTTACCAATTAGTTCTGCTTTACTGCTTTAGAACTATCCAGTCTCCTGCCCACTGCTCTGTGCTCATAAGTAGAGAACGTGAATGTTGACTCTAAGTTTCCTGTGTCATTTTCATCCAAATTGTGCAGAATTTGGCAAATGTTCTGCTTTTGAGCTATGGAGTTAGGATCACATCCTATTTTCAGTATCGATGGTGCTCTCTTTTCTTTTTGACTCTTTTTTTGTGTATTTTAGTGGTTTGTTCAGGTTGAAGATAAAACAAATGAGTATCACTTTCCTATTTTCCCATAGAGTCCCAACAAAAGTGAAGATTTTACCCTTAAAACTTAGAATAACAAGTTTTTACTAATTGTCCCTAACATTTCCCAGGATAATAATTTGATTTCATTGCATTTTAAAATTTACTAGGCATTATATGTAGATTCAAGTATGGCATGCACTGAAAACAAAAATAAAATTATTATGTGAAATCACTGTGCCAAGAGAAGAAGAGATCACCTGAATTATATTTTGACTTCAATGTTCTTATGTGAATTTCTTATAATGTTGCTAATATGCTTTTTTCTCAAATATTTTATTTATTTATTTGGGAGAGAGAGAGGGAAAGAGAGAGAGAGAACACACTGGAGCAGTGGGGGGCGGGGCAGAAGGAGAGGGAGAAGCAGACTCCCCACAGAGTGTAGACCCAGATCCCAGGACCCTGAGATCACGAGCTAAACCAAAGTCAGAGGCTTAGTCAACTGACCCACCCAGGTATCCCATGTTGCTTATATTCTTATCCCTTTTGACATCATCTTAGCCACTTGGTATGATCTTGTTTCTAGTTTGCTGTCCATTTGAATATTAAGGTATAAAATGCCTTTTCAGAAGAGGTTCTAGGAGGGTGACCTTTTAAACAACTGTAAAGCCGTATTTCTTGAATTTTTGATTATTAAACACATATTTTTTAAGCCACCCTAAATATCAAATTATTTAGATTAAAGATTTTTTGTGTGTTTCTTGAATTCAAATCTATAGGCACTGCAAAAGAATTACACTGATGTATGAATCCTCTTGAAATAAAAATTCTTAGAAAAAGAATTTGCTATCCAGTTATCTCCTTTACTAACTTGGCAATTTTGACACTCTTTTTAAAGTCAGGAGAATAGATTAAATGTGATTTTGTGAAGTACTTATTTATTTTGCCTGAGAAGTTTTCAATACTGGAAATCTGGAATGAAATTGAATCCTTTCTTGATAGAAACATATACATCTGGGATCCCTGGGTGGCGCAGCGGTTTGGCGCCTGCCTTTGGCCCAGGGCGCGATCCTGGAGACCCGGCATCGAATCCCACATCGGGCTCCCTGCATGGAGCCTGCTTCTCCCTCTGCCTGTGTCTCTGCCTCTCTCTTTCTCTGTAACTATCATAAATAAATAAAAAAAAAATTTAAAAAAAAAAGAAACATATACATCTTTCACTATATTAACCACGGGCCCATGAAGCTATAGGATGTCAACCACATGTTCGGAGGGCACACTGACACAGTCATAGTGCCCTGGGGAAAGCGCTTGTGAGTACTTCATTAAGATGTCCAACTCCTCTCCAAGCAAGATACAATTTTCACCTATTACCGGTTGACAGTCTTCCCCATTGGATTTGTTGGAACATTTCTCGGGTCTGATTTCACCTGAGGCAAGATTCCGACAGTCTTAATTTAGGGCCCATTAAAGAGACCTGTGTCAGGTGTTTCTGCTCCTATCAGCCCTAACACTTTCCCACACCAGCCAAATTGGCTCCTGATGTGTTTATGCAAAGACTGCTTGGAGTAATGTATCACAACATATGGGAGAGGAAAAGGAATTTATTCCGAGAAAATATAAATCAAACTAAATCAGTGGAGATATTATCTTGCTAATAATGAAGAGGAGAATTGCTACTAACTTTTATTGTTGTAAAAAATATTCATATGTGGTAGGTTAAAAATCAAAGCTTCTTTTTAGAGTTTATGTCTTTAAAGATCTGGCTCTACACACTCTGTGCTTTGTTTTTGAGTATTCAGAATTGGGAATCAAGCAAATAGTGTTTGAGTCTGTGCTCTGCCTGTAACAGGTTACACATTCTTGGGAAATTTCTGTCACTCATTTAAGCCTCAATTTCCTTATTATTAAAATACACCTTAGTTAAATCTTTTCTAAATTTCCAATAGAGTTTCTTGTATTTATTGAGATGAAAGAGTCTTTAGTAAAATGTAGATGACCAATACATAAAAATGCAAGGAATTGTGGCGGGTATAGTTCTAATTTTTTTTTTAATTTTTATTTATTTGTGATAGTCACAGAGAGAGAGAGAGAATGAGGCAGAGACACAGGCAGAGGGAGAAGCAGGCTCCATGCACCGGGAGCCCGACGTGGGATTCGATCCCGGGTCTCCAGGATCGCGCCCTGGGCCAAAGGCAGGCGCCAAACCGCTGCGCCACCCAGGGATCCCTCTGGCGGGTATATTTCTATTTTCTCAGCACACAGTATTGATAGGGCACTTTGATATACATGGTTTCATTGTTTTATTTTTTAACACAAAAGATGACCTAATATTTAAAGTTTTTTTATGGTAGTGAAAAAAACGCACAGATCTACCCTCCTAACCAAAATTTAGCTGTACACGATTTAACTGTAATTTAACACGATTGTTAACTGTAAGTATGGTGTCATACATTAGATCTTTAGAACTTTTTCATCTGATGTGATTAGGAAACCTTTACTCATTGAACACCAATTCCTTATTTCTCTTCCTGGCTCCTGGCAACTGCCATTCTATTTTCTGTATCTATGAGTTTCTACTTTAGAGGCCAAACATGGGTGGAATCATACAATACTTCTCTTTTTGTAACTAGCTTACTTCACTCAGCATAATATCCTCAAGGTTCCTTCATGTTGTGGCATATGACCGGATTTCCTTAATTTTTTTTTGGCTCTGTAATATTCCACTGTATGCATTTACCACATTTTCTTTATCTATTCATCCATCAATGGACGTTTAGGTTTTCCCACCCCTTGACTATTAAGAATAATGCTGCAATAAACACCAGATTTCAAATATCTCTTCAAGATCATACTTTTAGTTCTTCTGAGTATATACCCAGAAATGGAATTGCTAGATCTCATGGAGGTTCTTTTGTAAATTTTTTGAGGAACCTCCATTCTGTTTTCTACCATGTCTGTGCTATTTCATATCCCACCAACAGCGTATAAGGGTTCTGATTTCTCCACATCCACCCTAAACCTTGTTATCTCTTATCTTTGGTAACAGCCATCTTAGAAAGTGTGAGGTGATAACTTATTGTGATTTTGATTTGCAGGCCCTGAGCTTAGTGATGTTGAGAATCTTTTCATATACTTGTGGGCCATTTGCATATCTTCCTTGGACAAGTGTTTAATCAATACCTTCACCTATTTTAAAAATCAGGTTATTTTTCTTGTTATTGAATTGTAGGAGTTTAAAAAAATACATATTTTGGAGATTAATCCCTTGTCAGATATATGATTTGCAAATATTTTCCCTCATTTCATAGGTTGCCTTTTCACACTGTGGATTGTTTTCTTTGCTGTTCAGAAGCTTTTTAGTTTGATGTAGTCCCATTGGTCTATTTTTGCTTTTGTTGCCTATGCTTTTGGTGTCACAGCTAAAAAAAATCATTGCCAGACCAATGTTATGAAGATTTTCCCCTTTGCTTTCTTCTGGGAGTTTTATATTTTCAAGTATTTAATTGCTTACGATATCATTTTGTGTGTGTGTTGTTAATAAATGTTTCCAATTTTATTCTTTTGCATGTGGGTATCCAGTTTTCCCAACACCATGTGTTGAAAAAAACATCCTTTCCTCACTGTGTAGTTTTATCATACTTATGAAAGATCATTTGACTATATACACATAAGTTTACTGCTGCATTCTCTATTCTGGTCCATTGTTCTTGATGTCGATTTTTATGCCAGTACCATACTGTTTTAAATACTGTAGCTTTATAATATATTTTGAAAACAGGAAGTGTGAGGCCCCCATATTTGTTCTTCTTCAATATTGTTTTTGGGTATGCAGAGTCCTTTGTAGTTCCATATAAATTGTATAATTATCTTTCTAGTTCTATGAAAATTTCTGTTGTGAATTTGATAAGAATTGCATTCAGTCTGTAGATGACTTTAGGTAGTATGGGCAGTTTAAGAGTAAAAAGTATTCTAATTCATGAACATAAGATATCTGTAATTTATTTGTATCATCTTTAATTTCTTTTCAGTAATGTGTTATAGTTTTCAGTGTACAAGTCATTCACCTCCATGGTCGAATTTAGTCCTATTTTATTCTTTTTCCTGCTATTGTAAATGGGACTGCTCTCTTAATTTCCTTATCAGATTATTGATTATTTTGTGTATAGTACTGCAACTGATTTCTGCATGTTGGTTTCTGTAATCTGCAACTTTACAAATTTTTTATTTCCAGCAATTTTTTTTCCTGCAATCTTTAGGGCTCTCTGTATTTGCAGATCATGTCATCTGCAAACAGAATTTTTACTTCTTTTCTTTTGAATACCTTTACCTCTTTTTCTTGCCTAATTGCTCCAGCTAGGACTTCCAGTACTATGTAAATAAAAGTGAAGAGAATTGACATTCTTGTCTTCTCCTGATCTTAGTAGAAAAGTTTTTAGTTCTTCACCATTGAGTGTGATGTTAGTTGTGGGCTCATCATATGTAGCCTTGTTGGTCTATTGGGATGATCATACAGTTTTTATCCTTTGTTCTGATTATGTGGTGAATCATAGTAATTGCTTTTTGTATGTTGAACCATCCTTGTATCCCAGAGATAATTCTCATTGGTCATGGTGTATAATTCTCTTAATGGGTTGTTGAATTTGGTTTGCTAATAGTTTGTGGAGAATTTTTGCATCTATGTTTAGGGATATTTGCCTGTAGTTTTCTTGTAGTCGTTTTCTATCTTTGCTATCAAGTCAATGCTTGTCTCATAAAATGTATTTGGAAGGGTTCCTTCCTCTTCAATTTTTGAAAAATTTGGCAAGAATTGGTGATAATTCTTCCTCAAATGTTTATAGTATGAACTAGTGAAGTTATCTAGTTCTGAGCTTTACTTTGTTGCATGACTTTTTTTTTTGTTGTTATTAATTTAATCTCCTTACTAGTTACAGGTCTGTTTACATTTTTTATTTCTTCATAATTCCATTTTGGTATGTTGTAGCTGTCTAGAGACTTGCCCATTTCTTTTTGGTTATCCAATTTATTGGCATATAATTGCTCAAAGTAGTCTATTACAATATTTAAATTTCTGTGGTATCAGTTGTAATGTCTTCTCTTTGATTTCCATATTTGTTTATACTTTACCAGAGAGTTTTATACTTTCATGTTGCTGTTTAATATTCTTGCTTTTCAACTTGAAGAACTCCTTTTATCATATCTTGTAAGACAGGTCTACTGGTGATGAACTCCCTTAGCCTTTATTTTTTACGGAAAAGTTCAATTATCCTTCCTTTTGAAGGATATTATTGTATTCCTTCTCTCCAGAATTTGTTTGGTTCTTTTTTTAAAAATATTTTCTATCTCTTTATTGATATTCTTGTTTTATTCATGTGCTATTTTCTTGAGCTCACAGAGCACCTTTATAATGATGATTTTGCATTCTTCAGGTAATTTATATTTCTCTTCAGGTAACTTTAGGATAAATTTTTGGAGTTTATTTGTTCTTTTTAGGGGGGCATTTTCTTTGTTTCTTTATTGTTTTATAACTTGGAATATGCCCATTTATAAAACCAGTTGCCTGTCTCAGTCCTTATGATTTCATATAGGGGAAGATGTTCATTAAGCAGCCTAACTAGAGATTTTAGGGGCACCTAAAAACTTGTCAGGGAAGGTGTAGCTTCTCTACGCCTGAGGAAGCAATTTACCAATTAGAGAGGCATAGCCATTTTTTTTTTGTTTTGTTTTGTTTTTTGTTTTCTGTTTTTTTTTTTTTTCAGGAGCCTTTAAACTCTTGCTTTATGTGGTGTCTATGGGTGGCACTGAAAGTTCTCTGATTCTATAGCAGTAATTACCTAATCTCTTGTTCTCACCTGCTACCAGGCATGGACAATGTGCTGCCTTCCCATCAGTGCCCTAAGACAGGCAAAGAGTTACTAGTTCCTCAAGTAGCAATCAGAAAATGTGGAACTCTGGACACATATTCTACTTCTTTTCCTCCTTCCTAAGGAAGAAGCTTTGACTTGTGTATCTTTTCCCACTTATGCCAAGCTGTGCCAGCTACAGCAAGACACTCCCCATCCTTCTTTATTTACAGTAGCTCCTAGCCATATAAACTAAGCTAGTTCCATTAGTGTTCCAAATGAAATGAGGCATAAATTAGGCCCTCAGGTAGCCCTCTGAAAAGCCAGAATGTTGAATGCATGAATGCCCTACTCTTCTCTTTCTCCCTGAGGGAAGAGTAGCTAGTAGGGTTGTTTTTTCCAGTGCTGTGCTGTGCCAGCTTGAGAGAGGAGCTGAATCAGGTAGAGTGAAATTGATCTTCAATCCATTTCAGTGCAGTTGTTTTTAGCTTTGTGCTCTCCTGGTATACTGAAACTTCTTAACTGGTTAGGGGATTATCTAAATGCCTACATTTTGGTCCACATATCTTGTTAAATCAGTGTTTTTGTAGGGAAAGTAGGGCTGGGACTTCCTATTCCATTTTGTTGACCTTACTTTCTATTTTAAAGCTTTTTTATTGCTAGGAAATTCTTTCACTAGTGTCATAAACTGCTATACCTTTCACCTGTATTAGTAAAGTAGATATCCATAATGTGAACTGACCTGAATCAGGGTTCTGTGAATCACCACCCCCTATTCTATACATCTTTTATTCTCAGGAGCTTCCATTTTTTAAATGTGATCACAACTGATTGTGTGGCTCTCAACCCAAACTCCATCATTGAGCATATTTCCTGGTAACTTTCATTCTTGGGACCAGAGGCAGTGTGAAGGAAATGTCTCTCAGGTGACTGAGGTCATAAGACATAAAACTTTGTAGTTATTAGAGTTTGTGTTTTCACCATGTGTAGAAGGCGATCCTTAAGCAAGAAAAGAATGAAGTTGACATGCTAACAGAAGCAGACATGAGAGATACAAAAACATGGTCTTAATGGTGCCTGGTACCCCTTGAGCTCTTTAGATGGGTCGCATATGCATTTTTATTCATGGTGTTCAAGAAAACTTTCATAGTTAAATTAGTTAAATCTGGGATTTTATTTGTATCCCAAACAGGCTTAACTAATGTAATTTTCATTGAACTAAAAAATATCCCAAACCCTAATAGCAACTTGAACTTTATGATTTTAAGTATTATATTGCATTGCTATGTGTTCTAAATCTACATTGTTTATTTTCTTCTCATTTTAAATAGGTACAGCCAAATAAATTTTTTAATGCTTTTGTTTGTTTGTGTTTACTCTGATACAGAGTAACCACTAAACCAATATAACCATTCTATAGCATGCCATCAAAAAGTTGCCTGGGGTTGTGTTGTTAAAACAGATATTTGACAAAAAGTAATGTATATACACCCCAAACATACTATAGCCTGTGTCTATACTTTCACACCCTTCACGTTCTTCTATCCTCTTCCTAACCCATATTTTTGCCAGATAAATATCAATGTTTGTAAAGATTGTGCCTATAATCCTTTATTTTCCTCCTTAGTAATTTTCTCTATGAAAAAGTTAACAGATTATTCTAAGACTGTTTTTGATGTGTGAACTGTCCTACTAAAGACGCATTAGTCTAACTACAGCTCTAGCAAGTAACTGTAATAACTTCTAATCTTTATCATTTTGTCTTTTTAATGGCTCCCAAACTGTTCTAGAGTATGTGAGACAACACATCTATTAAAGTGGAATAATGGTGTACCTAATAGCGCTGAGGCAAGGGCTCTTAGGCTGTGTAACTTTCTTATGAGAACATTAGTTGAGTCTATTTGGGTCAGGAAAAATGAGACTACATTTCAGCTTGAGGAAGTGACATGTTGTTGTTGCCAGACAGGCAGTTTATTATTCTTTTCGGAGCAGAATACCCAAAAGATGCTTTTATTTGTATTTCCAGATGTTTCATCATATCATTATTATGATGAACTATTTCAGAATACAATTACATAGGCAGCATCCTCAAGAATAAATAAAATGATAAGCTTCACTGAATTATCAAAGAGTTTATGGAAGATTTTTTAAAATACAAAGCAATCTATTTCCAGCTTCTTATAATAAGAAACTGTTCCAAACTTGGTGAAATCACAGTCATTTTTAGAGCTTGCAGGGACTTTGAGATCACTTGATCATAAAACTACACAGAGGTAGTTTAGAAAGGAAATTACAAGTACACAGCAGGGAGAGCTAATGTACTCCATAAGTTCGGGGAAGGCATTCTGGAGAAATAAACTTTAATCTGAGTGCTATAAGATAAAAAGAGGGAAGGGCGAGAGCAGCTGGCTGAGGTTTTTTGGCCAAAGTGAATATTCTGCCAAGTGAGAGGGACGCCTGGGTGGCTCAGTGGTTCAGCGCCTGCCTTCAGCCCAGGGCGTGATCCCGGAGTCCTGGGATCGAGTCCCACGTTGGGCTCCCTGCGTGGAGCCTGCTTCTCCCTCTGCCTGTGTCTCTGCCTCTTTCTCTCTCTCTCTGTGTCTCTCATGAATAAATAAATAAAATCTGTAAAAAAATAAATAAATAAAAGTTTAAAGTCTGGCAAGTGAGAGAAGGTGTATGTGTTCAAGAAACTGAAGGATGTCAGGGTTGGCTTACCTTTAACAACTGTGTAGCCCTGGGTGAAATTACCTAGTTTCTATAAGCCTCAGGGCCTAGTTTCTATAAGCTTCAATACGTTCCATTTAAGAATCAAGATAATCATAGGGTGCCTGCCTAACTCTGTCAGCAGAGTGTATGACTCTTGATCTTGGGATTGTGAGTTTAAGCCCCACTTTGGGCATAGAGCTTACTTTTAGAATCAATAACAACAAAAACACCTTAAAAAATTAAGATGATAATAGTACCTACCTCCTGGAATTGTCATGGTTAATTCTAATTCTATTCATAAAAGTTTTGTCCCAGTGCTCTTAGCACATATTTTCACTAAAGAGTAACTTTAGTAGATTTTTAAAAAACATTATTTGAGAGAGGAGGAGAAAGAATGAGAGCGAGCAAGCATGATCAGAAGGAGGGGCAAAGGGATAAGCAGATTTCCTACTGCCTGTGGAGCCTGATGTAGTGCTCAATCTCAGAACCCCGAGATCATGATCTGAGTCAAACTCAGATGCTTAACCAACTGTGCCACCCAGGCACCCCAGAAATCGAAAGATTTTAAGTGAAGAATGACGTGATCAGATTTTTAAAATTAGTTGTTCTTCAGAATAGGAATGGATTTATAGAGAACAAGACTAAATGTGGTAAGATCAATTAGAATAACTTTATAGGGATCCAGCTGTCAGGTGGTGATGGTGTCGGTTAAGATAAAAAATAACAGAGATAGAGAGAAGTGGATTAATAAAATTTGAAATATTAAATTTTAGTGCAGTTATTAAGGGAAGAGTATAGGGATGAAGAGAGAATAGTATGGGATAACTCCCAGTTTCCTAGTTTCTATTACTCTATAAGACATGACCATAAGTAGCAACTTGAAACAACATACATATATTATCTCATAGTCTGTGAGTCAGGAGGAATCAGAGTTCAGCTGAGTCCTCTGCTCAGGGTCTCTCAAAGCTGAGATCAAGATGGCATTTGGGACTGTAGTCTCATTTGAAGGCTCTAACTGAAAAAGACTTCCCTTCCATTACAGTTCCCTAATTCTATTCATTTAATGCTGGTCATATCATTATCATGGTGCTGCACCATCTATGATGCCACTGCCCTGAATGTGGACTCCCACAAGTGTCTCAAAGTTGTTTACCATGCTTGAGTACACAAATACAAACACATCTCAGAATATGAAGGAAACTGTAATTGATAGTATATTTTCTCATCACATAAATTTACCATTTGGAATTTTAGGGTTTGCACATAGAATAATACATCTTCCAACTATGTCTCCTTTTGGACACTTTAGGAAATTATCTCTCCATTTTTGGACTGTGATCCCTTTGATGCTGGTAATACCCTAGCTTTGCACACACTGCCATGAGTGAGAATGATCTTTGCACAAGGGGCCTTGGGCAGAGTGAGAAGAGGAGTAGATTCATCTATGGAATGTCCATTCCTTGTCTGGGTAAGCCTTAAGAGCAACCTGGAACAGCATGATGTCAAATGTTAATTATATTTTCTTCAAAATCAGTTGAGAATATTTATTCAAAATATTGAATACTGAAATACTTTGGATGTATAAACCAACTGTAATTACTAAAAACAAAACAAACAAACAGGAACATATTGCATTTTATACCTAAAAAGAAAGGAGAAAATGAATAAATTAAACGAAGAATCTAAAGTTACAAAAGACATAATTTTAAAGTTCTACAACAGCATTTTTCTCCTCAAGCAATGAATGTTCTATTGGAACTCTTATTCTAATTGGATAAATTACATTCTTTACAGGAGTGGAATGAAATTGAGGTTTTACAGCATCTAAATTTGAAAAACTCTTAAAAGAATCATAAGTAGTGATAAATTACATACGATTTGCCTTGTAAAATACAGTTGTTGGGAAAAGACATTCTGAATGAAGGCAAACAAGGCAGTATATGCAAAAAAAAAGTGAGCTGAAGTATTTACCTATTTCAATATAAAAAGTAGAATTGAGAATATTCTCTACTTAACAGAATTTGCTGTGAATCTAACAGGTACCTCGGCACTTAAAGATACTATTTTCTCATTTAAAAATATGGTCTATGTAGAAGAGTCCATTAAAAAGGCTACAATTTTAAAGATGTTTGCTAAAAACTTTAAAGGAGGGTACTGGAAATTTTATGAAAATATTAAAAACGAGGTCATATTGAAACGCATTCTGGGATCCCTGGGTGGCGCAGCGGTTTGGCGCCTGCCTTTGGCCCAGGGCGCGATCCTGGAGATTCGGGATCGAATCCCACGTCGGGCTCCCGGTGCATGGAGCCTGCTTCTCCCTCTGCCTGTGTCTCTGTCTCTCTCTCTCTCTCTCTGTGACTATCATAAATAAATAAAAATGTAAAAAAAAATGTAAAAAAAAAAAAAAAAAAGAACGCATTCTTCGAGAAAAATACCATAATAGGTGCTGATATCATTAAGAAACTAAGGTATGTGAATATGTAGCAAAAGTAATTTTTCTGCTTGTTATTTTTTATGGCTCAATCAATATAAAAATGTTTGAAAAAACATTTTCTTTAAAATAAATATTCTCATCTTTAGAGGGAAATTTATTATTTAAAATAATTTTAAATTGTTTGAAAATATTTTTTAAAGTTTGTTAATAGAATTCTTCTATATGGCCACCAACATAATAACCCCGTCTGTTGGTCAATATATATTTCAAAAGTTATATAATTTGAATTCTTTTTAGATACTTTTTCACTTTTAAAAGTATCCCAGTTGGGACAATAAATTAGATGATTATCCTGTCTACGGATATATCTCTTCACATGCCTTGCTGTTTAAATGTCTGTAGGTGAAAGGGCAGGTCTCACTCATAGTTCTTACTTTACCAAAGTACATATGCCAGTGTGACAGAGACTATTACCTTATGTACAAATCCTTTTCTTCATCTTGTAGAAATTAGCCTACATTTTCGTAGCTTCTTGTAAACCTTGTAAACGTGACAGAGTTTTATGAGTGGATGATGAGCACAAGTGACACATGTCAGTTTCAGGCATGGTGCATATTTGGGAGGTTCTTCTATTTTCTTTTCTCCTCTTGCTAGGCGAAGTAGCAACAACCATAAGCATGACCTTGAGAGCCCTCATTTTATAGATGGCAGAGCCACTCCCTGAATGGAGTCTGAGTGTCTGAATTTTCTGGCAGTGCATACCAACCAGAAAAACTCAGTACTGTTACCTAAGCAAAAAAACACTTCATAGTTTTAACTCACTGAGATTTTGGCATTTATTATGGTAGCTAGAATTAATTGAATGTATACAGAAATGGGTACCTTAAAGCAGAATGCTGCCATAATAAAATGGGAACTACGTGGTATTGTGTGGTTTTGTTTGTTTTTGAAGTAGACTCTCTACTGGCCAATATGGGGCTTGAATTCATGACCCTGAGATCAAGATAAACTGAAATCAAGAGTCGGATGCCCAACTAACAAAGCTATTTGCAAATGTGTTATCCTATAAAGAGCTAGTATCCAAAATCTATAATGAATTATCAAACTCGACGTCCAAAAGCCAAAAAATTCAGTCAAGAAATGGGCAGGAGACATGAAAAGACATTTCTCCAAAGAAGATGTACAAATGGGTAACAGACACATGAAAACATGCTCAACATCACTCATTATCAGAGAAATGCAAATCAAAACCACAATGAGATACCATCTTACACCTGCCAGAATGGCTGAAATAAAAAAAAATACAAGAAAAAAGTGTTGGCAAGGATGTGGAGGAAAGGAAACCCTCTTATACTGTTAGTAGGAATGCAAACTGGTGCAGTCACTCTGGAAAACAGTATGGAGGTTGCTAAAAAGTTAAAAATAGAGTTACCCTATGACCCAGCAGTTGCATTATTAGATATTTTTCCAAAGTATACAAACAAACAAAAACCAAAAAAAAGTATACAAATATAATGATTCTAAGGGGCACATGTACCCCAATGCTTATAGCAACAATGTCCACAGTAGCCAAAATATGGAACGAGATAAGAGGAAAACAGAGAGGGAGGCAAACCATAAGGGACTCTTAAAACTAGGAAACAAACTAAGGACTGCTGGAGGGGAGGTGGATGGGGGGATGGGGTAACTGGGTGATGGGCATTAAGGAGAGCACTTGATGGAATGAGCACTGGGTGATATATGCAACTGATGAATCACTAAATTCTACCTCTGAAACTAATAATATACTAATTAACCTATATGTTAATTAAATTGAATTTTTTAAAAAATGGAAAACAAAACAAAACAAAACAAAAAAAAACAGAAGTAGGAAGGGAGCATGGAGGATGGCTAGTGATCCTGAGTGGGCAGTAGGTGCATGGGTATGGGGGCTGCTTGGGCCTGGGGGCTGGTGTCCCTGAACTGAAGGAGTTCTGGAGATGAATCTAGGTAAGGGGGAGCTGCCTTTCGATGGCCTTCGAGTTCTTTGCAATGGTTTTTATTTTTGGAAAGGAAGGGTGTGGCTTGCTGGCTAGCTTGGCCCCAGACCTGGCTTTCCTGGTTTCCTGCAACCCTCAACATGGGGACATATGCTACAGGTGACAAGCATGGCCATGTGCATGAGCTTATCTCATGTGTCTCACAGGAGGATTGGGGCATACCCTCTGTGTCAGGAAAGGAGCTATCAATGAAGCTGGCCTAGGGAGTGATAGTAAGGGCTGCTGCTACATCCAAGCTGGATTCCAGGGTCCCATGGGAGAGGATAGTGTTGAGAAGCAGGGTACTAATGCTCACTGACTTGGTAGTACCAGTGGAGGTGCTCTAGGGCATCTCATAGGAGTGGCAGGCAGAGGGCTGCTGCCTACCCTCAAGCTTGCCCACACTCCCGATGGGGGTGGTGATAGTGGTGGGTATATAGATGGTACTTATCTCATGGGTCTCACAGGGTGGGTTGTAACACACCAGCATCATGCCAGGCTGCATGCCACCGTGCTGGGCTGTCACCCTCGACCAAGTCAGTGATAGTGACTGGTCAAGGGCTGTTCTATAGTAGGTGAGGCTAGAACAGACCTAGGGAGGTCATAAACAGGCTGGGACTTAATCCCATGGAGACTGTGATCAGAGGTACCTGGGTAGGCTGGGTGACAGGCTGCATGGTGGGGGTGGGGGTGGTGAGCCCACCAGCCCTTGTCAGTGCGGTCTGTGCAGCCAGCATAGAATGACAATGGGGCTGATCACCTGGCTTCAGGAGATGGCAATAGTGCCCAAGGTGGTGATGGGTTTGGCCAGGGAGGCTCTGGTGCTGTGGCCCACAGTTCTGGCAAGGCTGGGGGGAATGGTGCCTGTCACTCTGCTGAGGGTTGTGAAGCCTATGGTGTTCTTCACAATCGACATGGTGATGGTGGGCTTCATAGTGGATACAGTGACCGGGGTGACCAGGCGAATACACCTCAGTGGACATGGTATCCACCTTTAGCACCACCTGCGTCACCACCTTACTTCCCATGGCCAGTGGCAATTTGGGAGATGGCAATGTTGGTTTTGGGAGGGGTGTTCCACTTCCTGAAGTCACCACCTTGGTGGTGATAGTGGTGATGGGGCACTTGATGCCAGGACTGCTGTCACACCCGTGGCCAACTTGGGGATGGTCTTGATGATGGAGGTTGTGCTGGACTTAACAGTGCTGGGGGGACATGCTTTGAATGTCCAGTAAGGCAGGCTTAGTCCCAGCCACACTGGTCTATATGGAACTGATGATAGTGGTGGGTTTGCCATCTGCTGAGGGAACCAGCTTCAGGAAGGTTCCAGCTGACAGGGGCAATTTGGTCTGGACACCCACCATCACTTTGCCCAGATTGGAAATCAAAGCATTGCCTTCTGCAATAGAAATGGGGCTCTTCACCCATGGTCTTGGTGATACCGCCCACAACCATGGCCATCACCTGGGCTTGCTGAGCCATCATCACATTCTCTGAC
This sequence comes from Canis aureus, assembly GCF_053574225.1. Classification (NCBI taxonomy): domain Eukaryota; kingdom Metazoa; phylum Chordata; class Mammalia; order Carnivora; family Canidae; genus Canis; species Canis aureus. The sequence continues at coordinate 16,448,068 of NC_135634.1, forward strand.
TTGGGTGCCAAGATGATGAGGTGGGTGGATGTGTTGGCAGTGGAAGAGATGGAAGTCCCCACCTGGGCAGCTGCAGTCACCAGTGTTTGAGTGGCTGGGTTGCTGGCCATAACTGGCACATATATAAACTACAGAGTATAGCCAGGAGGGTGGTGGTGCCAGTTATCATAGCCATGGTTCTGACGATGGCGGTGCCTGCTGCAACACTTGGCACTGTGGGCACCAAGGAAGATCATCTGGGTGGTGGCAGCTGTGGCTGCTAGTGCAACCATCCCGCTCATCTTTGGGCTGCTGCTGATCACTGTTCCCCGGGCACTCTGCCCATTCTGCAGTGAGAACTGCTTTTGATAAAGTAAGGAATACCTTCTACATTGTTAGATCAAATAATCAGATGTGAATTAGAGGTTATTTCTTGTTTTTCAATATGTACACACAGAATTTCCCAGCCCTGTTTATCCAGAAGACCATATGTAGTGCTTTACCGTACCGTCTTTGTCTAAAATCAAGTGTCTCTGTGTGTGGGTTTATCTGGGGGTTCTCACCTCTGTCTCAGGTCTGCCTAACTCTGCACCCAGTGTCATACGCTTACTTATTGCAGTGTAAAAATAAATCTTGATGTCCATTAGAGCAAATCCCATCACCTTTTTTCTTCTCTTTTAGCTATTCTTGGTCCTTCACATTCCCATATAAATTTTAGAATCCGCTGACAATTTCACAAAGGAACCTATTGGGATTTTGATGATAATTCATTGGATCTATAAATCAATTTGGGGAGAATTTTACAGTATTGCATCTTCAACTTGGTCACTCATACAATCTTCTCATATATAAATGGATTTGGTTTGCAGATACTTTGAGAGTTTTGCATCTATGTTCATACAGGGGATCAGTCTATTTTTTGTCTTATAAAAAAATAAGACTGTTTAGACTTTGCAATCAAGGTTTTGTTCCTTTCATAAATTGAACTGCTGGAGTGTGTATGTTCATTCCCTAGCCTCTGAAAGAGTCTGTAGAGGATTAGCATGACTGTCTCACTAAATGTTTGGTAGACATCACTGAACTTTCTGGACTGCTCTGCTATCAATGTGCACTCCACTGCAGCATACTTGGAGGATATAAGATCTCAATAAAGGGTGATTCATCTACAGAAAATAGAACCCACTCTTGCTCCATGTGCACCACTAGAAAATGAGTCCTTGACTAATTGAATTACATTGTTGTCTTCCTCTTTAAAAAAAAAAAGCATATATTTATTTGATGCTTACTATATGTCAGACACTCTGCTAAGAAATTGGCTTGTACTATCTCACTTAATCCTTTAACAAAACTAGGAGAGCCTTTGGTTCACTGATGAGAAGCCTGAGGCATGGAGAGATCAGCAAACTCCATGGAGGACCAACCTGGGGAGCAGTGGAGGCAGGATTCTATCCCAGGCAACCTGGCGCCAGAGCTTCCTCCCTTCACCCCCAGCTAATGCAGTTTATTTTAGGTTTAGACTATTGCTCTTTTTTCTTCTCTATTGAATTGACTCTTCTACTCACTTATTTCCTCATTTTCTTAATATCAAATAAATGCCTTCATAGTTGAAGTTTCCTTGATTAATGCTTTGTTCAAATTCTGTGTTTCAATATATGGTATGTTATTCTCACTTCTGAATGGTTGTTAATTTTAATTTGGAGTTTTTCTTCATCTGGAGTTATTTAGAAGAATGGTTTAACATTTCTGAGTGGAAAGTTTCTTCGGGACTAGCCTTTGGTTATTTACTGTCTGGTTTTGTGACATTGTAATCAGAATTGGGCTGTGTAATTTCTGCTTTAAGCACTTTTTCCTTTAGAATTTTTTTGTAACCTAACATCTGGCTAATTATTGCCAGTATTCCGTGGTGTTTGAAGAGAATGTATTTTCAATTTGTTTGGTACACATTTCTATATATATCTATCACAGCAAGAGAGATATTTGTGATATTTGAATCTTTATATGGTCAGTTTTTTTCCAGCTTACTTGCCATTTTCTGAGAGAGATTTTTTTCTTCCTCCTTGGTCATGGTTTGCCAGTTTCTCTTTGTATTTTTAAAGATATTTGCCTTATATATTTCAACGCTGTGCTCAGTCATTAACATTTTTCAACATCTCTGCAAAGTGTATTTTTTTTTATCAATATAAAACATTTGTCCTCATCACACTTAATACTTGGCCTTTTTTCAATTTTTATCAAATATCCATTTTTTTTCCTCAAGCCAATTTTCATTTTTATAATAGTGACCTGGCACGTCTTTGTCTGTTACCAGTTTTCCATGTCAGAAACACATCTGCTGCCTTAGTGCTGCCGCGGGCCCCACTTTACTTATCCCTCGTTGTCTCTGATCTTTGCAGAGCCCTTTAATGAAGTCTTGCAAAGATCCATTTACTCTTTTAAACTGGTAAGATATAATGTAGGAAAACCTATCTGTTGACTGTTCATCTCAGCCTGTATTTTCAGTGGGGCTTGCTCCTACTTCACAGAGGTCTTCCAGGACCATTTAGAACATAATCATTTTCTAAAACCTTTCTCAGGCTTCTGCAGGAAAGCGGGGCTGTACCTCAGGGCCACTGGCATTGTGCTTTCTTTCCTTTGTTCTTCTTTATTTTTTCCATCATGTCTATATTGTGTTTCACTAGGGATTAACTTCCAAATGTGGACAGATCTGTTCAGACGAAGTTTGCATGGCTACATTCCATGTGCACTTGGAGGCTTGCTGGAATCTTCTCTTCCCTTCTGTTTCTTATTGGCACTTCTGGTGCACAGCCCTGGTTTTCTTCTTTACCTTAAAGGAGTGATTGGAATGATTTGAATAGAGGGGAATAATAACAGAAATGATTATTCCTCTAATAATTTTTGGTACAACCTTCGATTCTAGCACCTATACTCTGCATGTTATATTTTTAAATCAGTGTCATCCCTTAAATAAGTCTGTAAATAGCAGGAACTGTGCTGAATCACCTTTCTGGCCCCAGTGGGCAGCGTGATGCCTGGCACACAAGCATTCCATAAATGTGACTAATGAGGCACATGTAAGTAGATGAATGCATTTATACACACCTAACCCAGAAGGCTATGGGAGATGCAAATGTAATGAACCACGTGTCCTTACTTGTGCCCTCAGCCTCTAATAATTTATTCTTCATATAGCAGCTAAAAAGATTCTTTTAAAACTTAAATCTGATCATGTCACTTCTCTGTTCAAAATCTGGTACTAGGCACTTACTATCTCACTTCAAGTAAAAGCTAGAGTTCTCACTTTGGCCTGTGATGGCCAATACAATGTGTCCTCATCTCCCTCTGCTCTTTATACAACCCACTCCAGCTATGTTGGCCTCACTGGTTTTCCTTAAACAACCTAAGCAGACTACAGCCTCCAGGATTTTGCGTTTTCTTTCCCTCTGCCTGGCCCGTACTCCTCCTCCCCGACATTCACATGGCTTGCTCTGTTACCTGATTCCAACCTCTGCTGGAATGCCACCTTCCTTGAGAATCCCATCACAACCCAATCTGCCCGTGCCTCTCTTACCACGTTGATTTCCTTACACTCTGTGACACTACCTGACATATTAAATATTTGTTTATTTACTCCTTCTAGAATGTATGCTCCATGACAAAGGACACATGTCTAGTTTTTCACTGCTGCGTCCCAAGGGCTTAGTGAATGATAGATGTAATTTTTAAATGAATAAATAGAAGTATTTGCTTGATGTTGGTGGCTACTGCTACATTTGCTATAGTCTCTCATATTGAACACATAGACATATACATGTCAGGAAGGAGTGGCCATCACCGAATACCACTGGGGATTGTTTAGGTGTGCAGCCATGGCAGGGCAGGCTGGCAGCCATGCACCCTTACCCATACTCCATATGAGCCAGGTGCTTGGCTATTCATGGATAAGCAAGAACCGCGGGCTTCTCCTGGGAGAAGGATGCTATAAAGCCTGTACTCTTTAGATTTTGTGCCCATGACAAAGTAACTCTCATGGGATGGGTGGTGGGAAAAAGCTGAGACTGCACCTGGCTTCGAGGAACAAGACCAATCTTGATTTGGTGTCTGCAGAATGTTGTCTTCTAGCACTCATGATGCCATGGACAAGAAAGCATGTGAAAAATTGTATATGTATTTAGCTCAAATCCAGGTCCGCTATTTCACAGGCTAGGACTTTGGTCACCAGAAGCAGGGGTTTGCAGACTACATTTTCCCCTCAGCTTGCAATGCCAGTGTAGAAGATGGCTATTTGCAATACAATTAATGGAGTGATTTAGGGATAAAGATACATTGTGTATCCTTAAAAACTGCTTAATTGAACTAAATTAAAGCTTAGAACCAACATGGAATCATGGAAAGATAATAAAAATTGTCTGATTTGCCTGTAAAATTCTATGATTTTGTCTTCTACACTTATAAACTTGAGCATTTGTGAATTTTAAATATATGTAGGATGACCTCTTGATTCTATAGGATAATATTTTGACATGTAGGCTGAATTTTCTAATGGATTAGTAATCTTTAAGAAAACTGAAATTAAATTATCAGTGATGAAATAAAGAAGAAGTTGATCTTAAATCTTAAGGTAATGCTACCAACTTTGTACTGTCCCGTCTCTCATGTTTGTTGAGAATTTACAATGTACTAGGTACTATAAGGGCTTCCAATGTACTTAATTAAGGATATTAATTATGATGTAGTTAGTAAGGAGGAGGGTTAAGGGTGTTCTTATTAACTTATTGTCTGCATTTCACCTTGAGGATGCAGGGTCAGAGAATGGTTTTCCTAAGACTGATAAATGGAGGAGCTGGAATTATTTTGAAGGTAATCTCAGTGCAGAATCTGTGTTCCAACCTGGAGTTTCTCTCTTACAATCAGTAGTCTGGCTGCCTTGAGGAGACCTGGATCCTGTCATGCTGAGCAAATTTCAAAAAAAAAAAAAATCAAAGGAACCCAATTATTTAGGCCCCGAAACATTTCCAGGGTTTTGGAGCTAAAGGCAAGTGGAAAGAATTCCAGAGGTGATAAGACAAATGAAGGGGAAGCATAGAGCTCTCTGAGTGCCTTTTGAAAGAGTGGCCATGAATCAGTTTCTGTGTCTTGAGTAATAATTTGGTAATTCAAGGGAGTAGAACATATATACAAAAACATGATAAATCCAAATCTATAGGTTTTCCTGAAATTTGTATAAAACAAATTACTTTTCTGTACATGTTCTATAAAAATTTTGTAATTAGGGGCACCTGGGTGGCTCAGCAAGTTAAACATCCAACTCTTGATTTTGGCTCAGGTCATGATCTTAAGGTTATTAGATCAAGCTCTGCATTGAGCTCTGAGCTGGGTGTGGAGCCTGTTAAGGTTCTCTCTCTCTCTTTCTCTCTTCCCTCTATCCCTACCCTCCTTATGCTTTATCTTAAAAAAAATCTGTAATTAATATTCAGATTTGACAGTTTCAAAGAGTTTTACTCAGTTATCACACATGTTATGAATCTGTCAAATTAATACTTGTAAAGTAAAGCACAGCATGCCCCATGGTGAATGGTCACATGTGGTTCAACACAAAACACAGGAAAATTGAGAGAGAGGTTTAATACAGGACCTGAGGGAAGTGGCTGGCACCTACTGGAGCCATTGGGGAAGATCAAGGCAGGGTGAGAACAAAGAGAGAGAGGCAGGACCTGGGACATTTGCCTTTTTTAGGATGGAGTACTTTGGGGTTCACAGGCTAAGCCTGGATTGGTTAATTCACACCAAAAGAGCTGGGTGTTTGATAAACTCCACAGAAGTCTTCTTTAAGGAGTGTACAAGATGAAAGGCCTGGGAAGCAGGGATACTGTTTATTCCAAGAACTGTTGGAGAAGTCATGTCAGGAACTTATATTTACTCGTGACTCTGTGGGCTGCTGCTGGGGGCATGAGCTTGCATGAGGGGCTAGGGTCAGTTTAAGATTCCTACAGGCTGAAGAACAGATGACCAGGTAGCAGTACCAAGAAGTAGCATATCTAAACTCCAGACATCATAGAGTGAGAGAACCTTAAAACAGTTATAGGAAAAATGTTAGCACACAGTGAATATAAATTGTGTTTCAAAAAATTGTCTTTAATGAGAATCTACCAAAATCATAACTTTTATAACAAAGTTGAGTTTTTGTTTCTGTTTTTAGCTAGATTATAGTTAAATTGAGAGAGGACTTTATTACATGCAATGCATAAGAAAACTTAAAGGACATTTTGATTTTTAATTTTCAAGTTTTCAAAAAATAACAGGGATGCCTGGGTGGTTCAGTTGGCTAGTATCTGCTTTCGGCTCAGGTCTTGATCTTAGAGTCCTGGGATTGAGCCCCACTGGGGGCTCCCTGCTCAGTGGGGAGCCTGCTTCTCTCTCTACCCTCTGCTCATTTCTCTCTCACCATCCCCGTTTCTATCTCAAATAAATAAATAAAATCTTTTAAAAAAAGAGTCATAGCTCATAAACATCTTACATTTAAAAAGTGTAACCTTGCCTAATTTCTTACTTATTTTTTAATACTTTTGACTACTTTTACCTTTTGTAGCTTTTCTAAGAGAAGTATTTTGTATTTCTCATTATAGATTTGCCAATTATAATTCATTTGTCGATTATAATTGTGTTTATTAATGTAGTAGGCTCCCCATCTGAGCTGTCAATTGTTTCCCTGAAACTACTACCAAAATTAAAAGGAATAGTGATCAAACTGTATTTGTCATGAATTTAAAATGAGATGAGATGTGAATGGAGACCTCTTCACCTCATGCTTTCAAACACAGAAGATCTCAAATGCCTTAAACGGTCTTAAATCTCACTTAGATACAAGTGTATGACACTGTAATTTTATGTTTTTATTTACATTTCTGTTAACATACAGTGTAATATTAGTTTCAGGTGTACAATTTAGCGATTCAACACTTCCATACAGCATCTAGTGACACTGAACTTTAATGTGTATCTGTGGCTTGTTCCATAACCTCTCTACCTGATGCATTTTAAAGGCATCCCAACAATTATTACCAGGAATAAAGCTTTGAGGTCTATTTCAATATTACTTATTCACTCTTTATAAAGGGATTTGTGTCTCACAGAAATGTATATTTTTCTCCAAAAGGAAAATGGAAGTATACAGAATTTTCCACACCTTCCTGACCAGGAAACTATTTACATTTCTCATGACAGCATACAAAAGAACAACAATTAGGAAAATGCAAGTCAATTTTTTTTCAAGATTTTATTTATTCATTTTAGAGAGAGAAAGTGTGCATGAATTGAGGGGGGCAGAGAGAGAGGTAGAGGGAGAATCTCAGGCTGACTCTGGCTGAACTGACTGTGGAACCCAACATGGGGCTAGATCTCAGAAGCCTGAGGGCATGACCTGAGCCAAAATCAGGAGTCAACCACTTACCTGATTGAGTGACCCTGGTGCCCTGGGAAAATGTGTGTCTATTAAATCAACCTAATTAGTTACATGATGCAAATGCTTTGAATTCTGATTTTTTTTTTTTTTTTTTTTGAGAGAGAGAGCAGAAGTGGGTGTGACATAGGGGCAGGAGAGAATCTCAAGCCAGCTCCATGCTCAGTAAGGAGACTCATGGGAAGCTCAATCTTATGACCCAATGACCTGAGCCAAAACCAAGAGTCAGATGCTTAACCAACTGAGCCGCCCAAGCATCCTGACAATTGTTTTATACTGGAATTTTTACTGTCTAATATACATGTTCACGTTTTCCTTAATGATTTATCAATTTCTTCTGACATTTCTAACAGGCCTTGCTTTGCATTAATTTGAAATCATCCATTCTATCTGCTGCAGGAATTGTTAAAACTATCTTGACTTCTTCAAATATTGCACCATTTATATGTTCAAAATACATGGATTCACTTGATTGTGTCTTGAATTGTATATTTTTAAACAATTGATTTTGAAATAACTACAGATTCACAGGAAGTCACAAAAAAATGTACAAAGATGTCTCAGGTGCTTTTTACCCAATTCCCCGGTGGTAAAATCTTGCATAGCTATTATACAATATCAAAATGAGGGAATTGGCATTGGTACAACCCACAGAGCTCATTCAGATTTTACATGTACAAGCATGTGTATCTTCTGTGTGGATTCCTATAATCATCACCACAATCAGGATAAAGAGCTGTTCTACCTCCATGAGGCTCTCTGTGCTATTCCTTCATAGCCAGGCACATTTTCTTCCTAATCATTGGCAGCCACTGTTCTCCATTTCTATAATTGAATACTTTGAGAATTTTACATAAATAGAACTCTACAGCATGGAGACTTCTGAGATTGGCTTTCTTTTTTCTTTTTTTTTTCATTCAGCATGATTTCTCTGGAACCCATCTGCACTGTATCAGCAGCTCATTCATTTTTATTGTTGAGTAGTATTCCATGGTATGAATGTACCATGAATTGTTTAATCGTTTTTTGAAGCACATTTGGGTAATTTCTAATTTGGGTTTTCAAGAATAAAGCTGATATAAACACTCATAGATAGGTTTTTGTGTGAACACAAGTCTTCATTTATCTGTGACAAATGCCTGGAGTGTAATTATTCACTCATATGATAGTTTAGTGTTTTAATATTTTTCCCCAAGTGGCTATACCATGTTATATTCCCACCAGCAACAGATGGGTTAGTTATCCAGCTCCTCTGCATTCTCAGCAGCGTTTGGTGTTGTCACTATGTTTTATTTATACTGTTCTGATAGATACCTTATTTTAGTTTCCCATTTCCCTAATGGGAAGGCTAAGGCTAATGGCTTAGGATATTGGACATCTTTTCCTATAGGTTGGTTGCCTTCTTCTTTGGTGAACTATTTGTTTTGCTGATTTTCTTAGTGGACCTTTTCTTTTACTGTTGAGTTTTGAGAGTACTTTATGTATTTTAGATTTTAGATACAAGTTTTGTCAGATAGATGGTTTGTAAATATTATTTCTACCACTCTTGTAACTTGTTTTCTTAATCTCTTTATAATTTTTGGTAGAGCCAAAGTTTTTACTTTGGGGGATGTACAATTAAACAGTATTTTAACTGTAATATTATTGCTTTTAAAAACTTTACTTAATACAATGTACCCTTTTAATTTTGCCAAAAATTATTCTTGCTTATTATAAAGCATTTAAAAATACAATTTTTAAAACTCTAAAATTCTATTCAAATTAGCCATCATTAGCATCTTGGGGAAAAGGCTTGATCTCTCTCTGCATATATTCATATACATGTGAAACAGAGAAGTAATTTACAAGAATAATATAAAACTCTTTTAAGTCTAAAAAGCATTAAATTCATTTTTATTCAAATTCAAAGGACAGGAAACTAAAGTGAAAATATGACATATGTTGAGCTTTAGATAAATTTTCATTTGCATTAGGGAATTTTAGTTCTTATGAGATCCCTTTACAAATAGGAAAAAAGGTCATGGAAAAAGTTAATTTTTAGAATTACAGTTGACCCTTGAACAATGTAAGTTTGAACTTTGTGGGTCCATTTACACATGCATTTTTTAAAATAGTACTGTACTATAAATGTATTTTCTCTTCCTTATGATTTTAATAATATTTTCTATTCTCTAACTTTTTTGTTGTAGGGATAAAGTATGTAAAACATTACATTCAAAATCATCAATTGACTGTGTATTTATCACCAAGGCTTCTGGTCAACAGTCCAAAGTTATATGCAGATTTTTGACTGCTCAGAGGCTTGGCATCCCTAACCCCTATATTGTTCAAGAGTCAACTGTATTATCTTTAATAATAGCTTTCAATTTTACTATATTGATTGGTTCCATCCAATGAAGATAATCAGCCCTTTTATATATCCTCCTGATATATAAGCTACCTACTTATTTTTCTCCCAAATTCCTATTTTTATTATGTTATGCAAAACTGATAATACTTTTTATAATATGCATGCTTTATGCTATAACCATAATACCCACAGTGTGTCAGCTGTCTTCTCTTTTGGTAGTTCTGCAGTAATACTCTGTTTTGTGAAACTGTTGCTCCCAAGATCCTTCTACGCCCTGGATGCAGTCACTGCAGTCAAATTTGGTGGGTATGCTGGTTTTTCACACCTGGCCTTTACTTCTAGGGAGTCTGTACACTTCTCAAGTCCACACAGCATGGCCCTCTCTTATGTGTGTGTCTTTCTGTCTTTTCCATACCTCAGATCGTCAGTCTGTGTCACAGTTTGAAGCTGAGGCTGTCCTTTGATGAAAAGGAGATAATATTTCTTAAATCATTACTCTAGCATTTTTTAATTTTGGTAATCTAGGTCTCCCCTCCAATCTGTTCTTCCTATAGAGCCCTTTGGCCATGAAGTCTAGGGCACAAAGCTTATTATTCAGGGATGGTGTGAATTATAGCAAGAAAGTAGGAGAGGTTGGAGACAGGGGGACATAACAAGGCTTCCTTAAGCAAGTGTTTTGTCTATTCTTGTTAGGTTTCTTCCTCAAGCCAGGAATTCAATTTATTAATTAAATATACTATTTTTATATATTCTACCTCATTAATTTATTCCTTCATTTATTTTCACCATTTCTTTCCTTGTTTTTTCTTTAGAATTTCTTTGTTGGTTTTGTTATTCCATTTTTTGAAATGAGCATTTAATATATTTTTTTCATTCTTTCATTTTTACTGATAACTGTTTAGTACTATTGTGTTTCCCCTGATCATGGATTATTATTATTATTATTAACAGAAATTTTGTTATTTCATCTTATTTTTTCTGTTGCCTAAGAGTTATTTAATAGGTTTTTAACATACAGGGTAAAGTACCATTTTTATTTTGGTTTTTACTAATACTTTCTGAATTTATTGCATTGCAATGAGAACCATTTCTTGTAATATTTCTACATTATGCAACTTCACTAATGTTTTCCTTGTAGCCTAGCAGATGATCCATTTTTGTGAATTTTTCATGAGTATGTAACTCTCTTAAATTTCAATGTGTATATATGAAGTCTCCTAATTGATTGTATTGCTTACGTATTCCTGTCTTGCTGAGAGTAGTATGTGAATGTCTCCTCTTAGTATGTGTGTGTGTAAGATTTTATTTATTTATTTGACAGAAAGAGAGAGAGAGAGAGAGAGAGAACACCCACAAGTTGGCTGAGCAGTAGGCAGAGGGAGAGGGAGAAGCAGGCTGCCTGATGAGCAAGGAGCCTGATGTGGGGCTGGATCCCAGGACCCCGGGATCATGACCTGAGCCGAAGGCAGTCGCTTAACCAACTGAGGCACCCAGGTGCCCCTAGTGTGTTATGTTTCTATGTCTCTTTGAATCTCTTGTACTTTTTGCATCAGAGGATGATTGCTATATTACTGAGGATACGAATATTTCTAAGTGTCATATCACTATTGTGAATTAAAGCTCTTAGCATTAAAAGGTGCCTTTCTTCATCACATTTAGTGCTTTTGGCTTAAATTCTACTTGTCTGATATCTGGATTGCTACTTCTATTTTCTTATTGTCTCTCTATGCCTGGGATCCGTTTGTCTGTCTGCTTTTAACATGTGGAATTGCTTTGTATTAGGTCTTCTTTTGTACACAGCATATACTTGGGTTTTGTCTTGCAAACCACATAGAAAATTGACTTCTTTCCTTTGCTCTGCCTCTGAGGGTACCCCAGAAATCTTAATAAGATCTCCTGCGTGAAGTTCCTGCAGAGTTCCCTGCAGGGTCTCCTGACTGTGGCATGTGGGCTCCGGGGACAAGGCACACTTACTCACATTGTTATCTCTCAGTTTCTTTTTTTTTTTTTTTCAAATATATATATGTATGTCATATATATATTTATATATTTTTTATTGGAGTTCAATTTGCCAACATATAGTATAATACCCAGTGCTCATCTTGTCAGTGTATCTCTCTGTTTCCCTTAGCTGTCTCTGTGAGCTGTCACTGCACGTGGAGTTGGAAGTGGCTGGGTGCAAGGCTCCTTCTCATGGTGTTTAGCCCTCCCTTCAGTCTGACAAGCGAAACAGGCCATTGACCTTGATATTTTATGCTTTTCTAATAGCTTCTTTCCTACCACAGAGGTAGTATCTGACAAGGAGAGGGTGGTATTCTCGATACCTGCCTCCCTCCATTTCCATCTCTATCTCCCCTCTCCACGATCTCTTAGGATTAAGTCATCAGGCTATGAATTTTTTTTTCTCCTGAAATCCTTTCTCTTAGCCGTGGGCAGCAACTTCATAGTGTAGACTTCATAGGAGAAAGAAGTATCTTCTTTATATATTTGGAGAAACTCTCTGACCAGATTGCTGTAGGCATGCATTCTTTAAATGGTAAAGTAATTTAACAATTCCTCTTTTGACAAAGCCTGGTTTGCAACTCAATTGCCCTGCCGACAACTCAAGCAAAAATCTAATTTGACAGTTAAAGCTGAAAAATGACTTCATTGATATAGAACCAAGTATCTGCTCTTTTCCTAAGCCTTTATTTCAAAGGACAGTGAGCTTCGCCAGAACTTGAAAATATGTATTAAAAACCATGCAATTATCTCCATCGCAGGTGTTAAGTGCGGGGCGTTGTGTAGGCTATTCTTCTGCTGCAGCTAGTCAAACCATTTGTATGCAAGTAGGTCCCGTTTGATCCTGTCACAGTGTTTGGAATTGCCATCATTTTTGTTCAAGTGTTAAGAGAAGTCCTGGTTTCCAGGAAAAATTGTTAAGGGGCTCTTCTGGGACAACTCAATGTGAGTCAGCTAAGCGCTGTTGTGAAAGATTAGTGGCTACTTATAATAGTTAATAGCTTTGCTTTTGCCACTAATTTATTCAGAAGAAGTGAAGTTATGGCCATTGTTTCCTTATCTCTAATACAAAGAGATGATGTGGGGTGCGGAGGCTCTACTTTAATTGTGTTAATCACATCTTACATCAAAATCAAAGCTTTTAAAATGTATCATTTTGAGGAAATATGTCCTCCTTCTCTTTGGAAACTAAACTCAGCATCCATACCAGGGGATTGGGTTGAATTCTCATGTCTAGTGTATGGATGATAGTGGAGTGACAATGTGTTTTCAAGGCAACCCTCATGCCTTTTCCCAAAGTCAGCACATCCAAATCTTTAATGGTGTTGGGCTGGCTGAGAGACAGGGACACCCCAAATGGCGGGCATCTCAAATTGGGTCAAAATGGCTGATCTTCCCGCCAAGGCAGCCGTGACCACCACGTCACCTTCAGTAAATCCAAACCTAGGCAGGAAACCGAAACTTTCCCCCCGGGACTTTCCAGCCAGGGACCACCCCCCATTACCTAGGGACATGGTGTTCCTTTGCCTAATTTGGCAAGGGATCCACCTGGATCCAGACCCGGAACCAATAAGGCTTAAAAACCCCCACACTCCCCCACCTGGGTGCGACTTCCCTGACTTGGGCCACCTCTCCGAGTCATGGAACCTCCCCGGGGAGGGCTCCCCATTAAAGCACTCTCAAACCTACTGCCTGGCTCTGCTGTTTTTGTTGTTGTTGTTGTTGTTGTTGTTGTTGTTGTTTATTTTTTTTTTATGTCTCCGCCGTTCATTTGGAAAAAAACTAACAAATGGCACTGCACATAAAATGATGAGTTTAGCAGGAGAATCCGGAAAACCACTTGATCCTTTCCACTTTAGTATGAAGTTGATGGGCTCCATTTTATTTCTGAAATTTTGCACATCTCCTTTAGTCTAGGCAGATTTCAGTATTTATACCAATGTATCAGCTTGTTACCATGTAACTAAATATTAAAACCACATTTCTTAAATGAGAATTGGAGCTAAAAATTTAGCTGTCTTTAGCACATTTGCAGATCTTATTTATTTATTTATTTATTTATTTATTTATTTATTTAAGCGAGGGAGAGAAAGAGTACATGTGAAGGGGTGGAGAGAGCCAGCGAGAGAAAATCTTAAGCAGGCTCCATGCCCAGTGTGGAACCCAACAGGAGTTTTGATCTCAAGACCTGAGATCATGACCTGAGCTGAAATCAAGAGTGAGAGGCTAAGTCCATTGAGCCATGCAGGTGCCCCAAGCACATTTATAGATCTTAAAGGGGCTCTCCCAAGAAGGTAAAAGTTGTTAAAACAAGACATTTATTTGTGTGTTTGTGTTAGTGTGATCACCTGGTACTATTATGTTACCTCTTTGTCACTAAGAAGATTCTACCGATTGTACCCAGCTTTTTGGAAGATTGAAACTTCTACAGGATGTTTAAACTAAAGGAAACTCAGGGATTAAACATGCTTTTTGAAAAGGCCACTCTATTGATTTAAAATGTTTAACGATCCCTTACTTGTACATAAGGTCTGTTAGCACTGTTAGGAATCACATGGGCACAGGGAAAGGATGAGGATTCCATGATGGATTGCATAGACTAATGAATCTGTAAATTTCTTTTTTCTTGCTCTGAGAAAACAGACTAATACTGACATTATTTGAGTATACTTATAAAACATTATCTATAATTTTATTCATTAATGATTTATTAATTTTAACCTTTTAAGATAGCTATTAGAGATCAAGTAGATTCCAAAGACTGAAAAAGGAAAACATTATCAAAGCAGTATCATAACGCTAATGTCTGAGTACAGCATAAGTTATATTGTTGAGAATTCAGTAAAAAAACCCACAAACAAAATGTGTTATTATTCCATCTGAAAATCAAGGTTGAGATTTCTTCTAAAAACACTTGAAGCTGTATAGCATTCATGATTTTGTCTAATCTAGTGTATTTTAATAAGGCATGAATTTAGAAGGAGTTTAGGATAGTCCGCTGTTTTATTTAGTATTGTGAAAAACTGACATGACCACAGCCATTTTAAAATAGACCTGCTGCAGGCAGTGCAGAGAAACTATCCTTCTTGCCTTGGTCTGAAAGGAGCCAAAATCCGTGGGTTGGGCAAAACAGCAATTGTGTAAAGCAGTTATTTGAAAAATTAGCAGGAGGACAAACATCCCGATTACAAGATCCAAAGTTCTGAAATTTTTGCACATAAAATCAGAAGACCATCAATGCGTAACCCATAGTAGTTTAGCTTGTTAACACCCATAGAAAAACTTTTTTTTCTTTTATTTCACTCATATAATTGCCCTTTATGTTTTTCCTCATTAAAACCCCTTGCTTTCACCCTGTAAGTGGGAACACTATTTGGGTATGTAAGTGAACTCATGCTCCCTAAATAATAACTCTTTAATCCTGAGTAAACACTGCTTGCCTCTTCCATCCTCTTTTCCTCAGGCTGATGGGAGAGTGTGACTGAGGGTTTCTCAGTTACATGTCCCTGTTTAGGTGTCACCCATAACTCCACAACTATGCCAGTGTAATTAAGCATGGTTTTTAAAGCACCACTATTTCAGTTATTAACTTAAAATTTGTGAGTTTAGCCAAATTTAAAAGTATACTTTTAAAAATCAATGTGTTTTGATCCAAAAAAAAATTCAGAGTTAGGTTATTTGTAAGAACTCATAAGACCATAGATGTCCATCGACAGATGAATGGATAAATAAGATGTGTTATATACATATATATGTATTATATACATGTATGAATATAATATATACATACATATACAATGGAATATTACTCAGCCATCAAAAAGAAAAATCTTGCCATTTGCAATGACATGGATAAACTAGAGGGTATTATGCTAAGTGAAATAATTCAGAGAAAGACAAATACCATATCATTTCACTCATGTGGAATTTAAAAAACAAAGCAGATGAGTGTAGGGGAAGGGAAGGAAAAATAAAATAAGATGAAAATAGAAAGGGAGGCAAACCATAAGAGATGCTGAACTCTAGGAAACAAACTGAGGGTTGCTGGAGAGGAGGATGAAGTAACTGGGTGATGGGTATTTTTTTTTTATTGGAGTTCAATTTGCCAACATATAGAATAACACCCAGTGCTCATCCCATCAAGTGCCCCCCTCAGTGCCTGTCACCCAGTCACCCTCACCCCCCACCCACCTCCCCTTCTACCATCCCTTGTTCGTTTCCCAGAGTTAGGAGTCTCTCATGTTCTGTCTCCCTCTCTGATATTTCCCACTCATTTTCTCTCCTTTCCCCTTTATTCTCTTTCACTATTTTTTATATTTCCCAAATGAATGAGAACATATAATGTTTGTCCTTCTCTGATTGACTTATTTCACTCAGCATAATACTCTCCAGGTCCATCCATGTTGAAGCAAATGGTGGGTATTTGTCATTTCTAATAGCTGAGTAATATTCCATTGTATACATAGACCACAGCTTCTTCATCCATTCATCTTTCAATGGACACTGAGGCTCCTTCCACAGTTTGGCTATTGTGGCCATTGCTGCTATAAACATTGGGGTGCAGGTGTCCCGGCGTTTCACTGCATCTGTATCTTTGGGGTGCAATTGCTGGGTCGTAGGGCAGATCTATTTTTAACTCTTTGAGGAACCTCCACACAGTTTTCCAGAGTGGCTGCACCAGTTCACATTCCCAGCAACAGTGCAGGAGGGTTCCCCTTTCTCCACATCCTCTCCAACATTTGTGGTTTCCCGCCTTATTAATTTTCACCATTCTCACTGGTGTGAGGTGGTATCGCATTGTGGTTTTGATTTGTATTTCCCTGATGGCCAATGATGGGAAGCATTTTTCTCATGTGCTTGTTGGCCATGTCTATGTCTTCCTCTGTGAGATTTCTGTTTATGTCTTTTGCCCATTTCATAATTGAATTGTTTGTTTCTTTGCTGTTGAGTTTCATAAGTTCTTTATAGATCTTGGATACTAGCCCTTTATCTGATATGTCATTTGCAAATATCGTCTCCCATTCTGTAGGTTGTCTTTTAGTTTTGTTGACTGTTTCTTTTGCTGTTTAAAAGCTTCTTATCTTGATGAAGTCCCAATAATTCATTTTTGCTTTTGTTTCTCTTGCCTTCATGGATGTATCTTGGAAGAAGTTACTGTGACCAAGTTCAAAAAGGGTGATGGGTATTAAGGAGGGTATTAATGAGCCCTGGGTGTTATGCGCAACTGGTGAATCACTAAATTCTACCCCAGAAACGATAATATAGTGTATATTAACTAAATTGAATTTAAACAAAGAATTAAGAAAAAAGAAAAGAACTCATAGGCCAGATTTCTAAGGTAACCAGTGACTACACTAGAGGATTTGGGGATTTGAGAGAATAATCATTTATTTTTGGTGCCCAGTAATTTAGAAATAAGAGGTAACATTGAGTGCTCACTATTGTCATGTTCTGCGCTAGAAGGCCTTTCCACGTATTAATTCATGAGATCTCAGAAACACCATGTAAGGTAAGCACTATTGCTATCTGGAGTTTCCAGAAGAAAAAACTGGGATTGAAGGAGAGCAAATAACTTGGTCAAAATCATAATTGAGCATTTGGGACCCAAAGTCATACCATTCTAAAAGTACTCATGCTTAAATATTGGTTGTCTAAATTCTCTTCCATTCATCAGTCAGAGTGACCTTGCTAAGAATGAAAATATGATTATATTATTTCACTGTTATCCCTGAAAGTCTTCCCATTTCCCTTGAAATCCTGGACCCTTTTTGTAAACTATGTCTGCTTTCCTCTTCTGCTTCCTGAAGGCACCCCTTCCTCTTCATACCCTCTGGCCATGTTGTATTTTCTAGTTATTTCACACTCTTTCCTCCCTCTCCCTAGAATACTCTCCACCTTTCAATCCTTCTTACTCTTCACTCAGCTAACTACTGACTAGTCTTAGCTAACACATTATTTACTCCTGGGGCCTTCTTGAAATCTATAATTGTTTTGAAAGTTTCAGATAATACTTGTACTCCCCTTTCATGATATATAATGCATGTAAACATATATGATACATAATTTATATAACTTCCCCTTCAATATATGATACATAAAAATATAACATATATAATAGTATAATATATATTACAACTATTAGACTTGTTTAATAATTGTGTTCTTTATTATACTGAAAATTCACTTTGGGTAGGGTCAATGTCTGTCTCCTGATCACTGATTTTGGCATGCCTGTTACAGCACCTGGCTATATAAATATATCATGAATGGTTTAATCTGATAAGCCCAACATTAGTGTTAATTAGTGTTGAATATATGGTTGAGTGTAAGGGTTAAGTATACCAACTAAAGTGAACCTCAGCATGAATAATGTGCTGTAAATAAGACTCTCCCATTCAAATTTGTATTCTCAGTGCCCACCAAAATAATAATGGGCCAATAATGGATGCTAAATTAAATATTTTTGGATGAATTTATGAACACATGAATTACTGAGTATAACCTAACCAATATGTACATAAATATTTTCTTGGGCAAAATGGTAATGATAATAAGTATCCTAGAGTCTTTGGGGCTGAAGTAGACAAAGTGAGAGAAGAGATGTAAAAGTATAATGAAAATACTGGCGAAATGTAAAATATACTTGTTTACAAGAAAAATATAGAAACCATATGTAAATATCTGATAACATTTACCCAAGAAACATGTAAGTATTTTATCTGCTATATGAATTACTGTTGGAAAACTATCTGGAAAGAAGAAATTTCATTTCTTTTTATATTCATGTTTATATTCTTGCTGGCTTAGCCTTTTATTTTATGGTCTATCCTTGGAATATTTACTTGAAATGTTACATCTTACATTTATTTTTTTTATTTTGTTTTACTTCATTTTATTCTATTTTGGTGTTTTAGAGAGAAAGAGAGCAAAAGCACAATTGGGAGGAGTGGGGGTGAGTCATATGGAGGGAGAGGGAGAGAGAGAATCTTGAGCGGGTTCCATGTCTAAGGCAGAGCCAGATGAGGGGTTTGAGCTCCTGACCTTGAGATCATGACCTGAGGTGAAATCCAGAGTCAGAAAACTGAGCCACTCAGGTACCCCTGCAGCATTTTATATTTAAAGTCTGAGTTACACTAGTAATTTCTACATACTGGTATTCTTAAACAATCTTTATGAATATTAGCTTTTCTTAAAACTAGGGGAAGATTAAACTTTTCTAAGAAAAACTTGGGAAGTATGGAAAGATGTCATTATATATTGTAACTGGTAGGCTAAATATTGAAAACCAAAAACTAAATTCATCTATTTAGTTAAAGCCCCTGTCTCTCAATGTCTGTGGAATATTTTTATTTCTACAACATACTGTCTTTGATTAAAGCTTTTGCATATTCATATATTTCATTCCTTTTATTATCTAGTAAGTAGTACATCCACACAGTAAAATATCATTTACCCTTATGTGGAAGGGTAACAAAAGGAAGGGAATTCTCACACATTCTACAACAGGGATGAACTTTGAGTACATTATGGAAGTGAAATAAGCCAACAACAAAAATACAAATACTGCATGATTCTGGTTACGGAAGATATCTGAAATAGTCAAATTCATGGAAACAGAAGGTAGAATGGTAGCTGTCAGGGGCCTGTGGGAAGGGGTAATGGAGAATTTCTTTTTTTACTGGCTATAGAATTTCAAATACATATATATAACCAGTTGTTTTATATATATATATATATATATATATATATATATATATATATATATAATTACCATAATAAAATAAGTAAAATATAGCTTAAATATTTTAAACTGTCTATAAGATATGCAAAACTAGGGGATCCCTGGGTGGCTCAGCGGTTTAGTTAGTGCCTGCCCTTGGCCCAGGGTGTGATCCTGGAGTCCCAGGATGGAGTCCTGCATCAGGTTCCCTGCAGGGAGCCTGCTTCTCCCTCTGCCTGTGTCTCTGCCTCTCTCTCTGTGTCTCTCATGAATAAATAAATAAAATATTAAAAAAAAGATATGCAAAACTAGCTCATAAGCACTATTTAAAATTACATAAAATATGTGTTTTTCTTTGGAGCCAATTATTTTGATAGTTTCATTTGTTATACTATCAAGATGAGATGTAAATTTCTTTAAGTGTTTATTGCAAACATTGGTTTTTACAATCTGGACTTGTGCTTTTACCAGCTCCTTAGGACTTAAAAGTGGTATAAAGCCAGGCATTATTGATATTCTACATAAAGAAAGAATCAGCCTAAGAAGAGCTTTGTTCCCAATTTATCATTCTTTTAAGGAATGCCTTTATTTTCATGATAGGAAGTAAAGAATCTTGTTGTAAATAGTCCAAAGAACGCTGAAGTAGAGAATAGAAAATGACAGGCAATTTTAACCCTTGTATTAACTACGCTTCCCTCCCCCACCACCAGTCTCTCTCTCCCCTTTACCCTGTTCCATATTTCCAAAGTCACAAGATCAGTACCATTTTAGTATCTCTGTCTCACACACAGATATATACTTAGAGAGCCATGGAGGCTTTTCGATTTGATGCTATTATAAACATTTTTTTTATCATCTATACTTTAATGTATATTTTTATGCATTATCCAACTATTGCTTAAGGAAAAATCCCCAATCTGGGCAAAGGATATGCATGTGACATTTAGATTGCCTCTTTCCTCCTAAGAGAGATTATAGCCATTTACATTTCCATAAATATATATGAATTCAGCCCACAGTTCCCCAAGCACATCCACTAAAGGTATTCTTGATCTCTAAATATTCGGTGCTCTTAGATGTATAAATTACATCCCCTTATTATTATTTTTTTTTGATTTTTATTTATTTATCTATTCATGACAGAGAGAGAGAGAGAGAGAGAGAGGCAGAGATACAGGCAGAGGCAGAGGGAGAAGCAGGCTCCGTGCACCGGGAGCCCGGGAGCCGACGTGGGATTCGATCCCGGGTCTCCAGGATCGCGCCCTGGGCCAAAGGCAGGCACCAAACCGCTGCGCCACCCAGGGATCCCACATCCCGTTATTATTTTAACTTGAATATCTTTGTCTAATGACGATTGACAATAGATGTCTATTTTCCTATTTTTCTTTAGGGTGTTCATACTTTTCTTATTGATTTGTAAGAAGAATTTACAATTCAAATGTATTATCCCTTTGTTATATGTATCGCAAGCCTTTCTTCAGAGTTCCATTTGTCTTAGCTTCCCCATGAGATTGTTTGCCAAATAGACATCCAAGTTTTTATAAAGGTTAGTTTTATCAATCATTTCCTTTGTGGAATCTGGCCTTGGTGTCAGAAAGATTCTTCTTAATCAACGATGATTATGCCTCTATGTTCCCCCCTTTTTTTTCTTTTTTTTTTAATTTTTATTTATTTATGATAGTCACACAGAGAGAGAGAGAGAGAGAGAGAGAGAGAGGCAGAGACACAGGCTGAGGGAGAAGCAGGCTCCATGCACCGGGAGCCCAACGTGGGATTTGATCCCGGGTCTCCAGGATCGCACCCTGGGCCAAAGGCAGGCGCTAAACTGCTGCGCCACCCAGGGATCCCCCCCTTTTTTTCTATACTAAAATACTCTTATATTTTCTTTTGATACTATTTTTAAAAATATAGTATCAAAATAGTATTTTTAAAAACAGTGTAACATTTCAAAGAATAACCTGGTGCTATGAAGTGAAACTTGGAGACACATGGCACAACCAGGTTCTCCTGCTATAGCTCTTGGTGTTTGCCTCCAGTGGATCCAATTACTGATTTTCAAATTTCAGAGTTGTCCTGGGCTTGTTAGAGAACATTTGTCTTCCTTCTTTGCATGGCTGCAGCAGTGGGTGTGAAGAGGCAGGGACTCACAGATGGGGCAATTTCCACGTCTATATTATGTGGGAGATTGATCTGCCTCCCAGCCCTTCCCCACATTTCATCTTACTTTATATTTAATTGATTGCAGTGGGATTTTGGAAGCCCAGATTCATGGGTTCACTGGTACCCTTTCCTTTTTCTACATTGTGTGGTGAGTGATCGTTCAGCACATCATTCTTGCAGTACATACTCAGGTCCCCGTTCCACCTGCTTTCAATACCAGCTCCCTGACCAGTAAGTGGGAGTGAGTTAGAGGAAGAGCACAAAAATTTTGTCCACTGGCCTCTGTTACTTGAAAGCACTTCCTTAGACTACTAGATGCCTGTCAAACCAGAAGCCAGGCCCTCAGGCCAAAGCCCTGCACAAATGACAAGGCGTCTTCCACAGAAAGACTTGGGTGTATTTCAGTCTGCTGGCTGTGCAGTGCAACGTCTTGGGAGTGGTAGCTTGCCTGGACTTGTCTCTCAGTGTGTTACAGTCCCATGGGACCCAGGAACACAGCAACTCTGGCATCTGAGTCAGGGAAAAAAGGGTCATCCCATCAGCAGTAGCTGCAAAAATTAGGACATCAAAGATGTAAAAGCCCCCTTCCAGGAGACACTGTACTCTGGAGCACAGCAAGGGGAAAGTGTGAAGAGGGTGCCCGCTAGCCGTAGCAAGGCAGAGGGGGAACCTAAAGATGATGTCTATGGGGAAAAAAGAAAAGAACAAAAAGATGGCCCCTTCCAGCTTCCAGATGGCCCCTTCCAGGAAAAAAGAAAAGAACAAAAAGATGGCCCCTTCTGCAAGGCAGAATCAAAGGGCAAAGATGGCACCCACCAGTCTCTGTCCCAAAAGAATGTTCCAGCAGGCTCTTAGATGTGTGTGTTAAACTGAGGGGCGGGGGGGTGGGGGCAGAGACACAGGCAGAGGGAGAAGCAGGCTCCACGCAGGGAGCCTGACGTGGGACTCGGGGTCTCCAGGATCATGCCCTGGGCTGAAGTTGGCGCTAAACTGCTGAAGCCACCCGGGCTGCCCCCAATTCTTTATTATACTCAAATGAACCTCTTCCCCTTAAAGTCTGAGTCAAATCAGTTGCCTCTGAGTTGGGACTAAAGCAGGAGAGTATGAGCATGCAGAGCTTTTTAAGAAACATTGCTCAGGGGTGGGCACCTGGGTGGTTCAGTGGGTGAACATCTGCCTTTGGCTCAGGTAGTGATCCAAGGGTCCTTGGATCGAGTCCTGCATAGGGCTCCCCACAGGGACCCTGCTTCTCCCTCTGTCTCTGTCTCTCTGTATCTCTCATGAATAAATAATAAAATCTTTAAGAAAAAAATAAAGAGCCACTGCTCAGATGGCTACAGTGTTGTAGATGTGGGAGGACATGACCCTGCTGATTTTCAAAGCTAAAAGTTTTTGGGGGTTCACCTCTGGGTGCAAGTCTTAAAAGTTGCCCAGTGTGGGGTTCGAACCCTTCACTTCTTAGGGGAAAGTCCAGATTTTGAATTCCCTCCCAATGTGGGTTGCCATGTCAAGGATGGGGTCTATGTGGAGAGATTGTGTCCCAGCCTCTCCTACTCATTTTGATGCGGTTTACTTCCAGTTTCTCCAAAGTATAGTCATTGCTCAGTTGGCCTTTAGTTTTCTTTTATGGTAAATTATCCCATATGTAACTGTAGACCCAGCTCCCTGTCCATGGGAGGAGGGGAGTTTAGGATCTTCCCATGTCACCATCTTGAACCAGAACCTCCACCCTTTTGCTTTGTGTCTTTTTGGATTTATCTATTCTGGACATTTTAAATAAAGGAATTATATAATATTTTACTTTTAGTATCTGGTTTCTTCCTATTTAACGTAGTGGTTTTGGGATTCATCCACATTATTACATATATCAGTACTTCATTCCTTTTTGTGTCTGAATAATATTTCTTTGTAAGTATATATGACAATCTGTCCATTTTTCTATTCATGGACATTTGAGTTCTTTACGCCTCTTGGCTATTATAAATAGCTTACTAATGTCTCTGTATTTTTTTTAAAGATTTTGAGGGCTTCCTGTGCATTGTATAATATACTCCATCTGACAAAACACGTAGCCAAATTTCCTTATGAGAAAGGACCTTATTTATATTCAGCTGCATATGGTATTAATTTGGAACAATAAATTTAAGATTCTTAGAAGACATCTTGAAAAGCCAAATTGATAATATGAAGCATATTCTTGTTCTGTCAGTATATAATTTGGGTCCCTTTTTTAAAGCTTTCCATAACTCTTCCCTTCAAATTTTCCTCCACCATCCCCTTATGATCCTTTGGGCTTTTGTCTACTGCCTGGCCCCAAGATATTACCATACAGTCTTGACGTTTTATGGTGACACTCTGTTTACAGATACTAAATTGTATCCCAGAATCTACTATTGTGTAATGGACTACCCCAAAATTTAATGGATTAATAAGGTATTAATCATACCACTACATTTAATGATTTTGAGAGTCATAAATTCAGAGAGGGCTTTGGTGACTATTCTCATCTACATGGGATGATTTAGGGTCACTTGGAGTATTCAGGTGATGGTCAATCTGGCCTTAGTGGTTTTAGTTGTGCGACCATAACCACTATCTAATCCAGATATTTTCAGTACCCACAAAAGAAATGCCATTCCTACTCCCCTCTGGTTCCAGCTCCTGGATACCACTAATTTACTTTCTATCTTCCTGGATTTTCCCATTCTGGATATTTCGTAGATATGTAAATATACCATTGTGGTTTATTTCCATAATTTTAATCCTTGTACATGTACTGGGGCTTGTTTTATGGTCCATCTATTACTGAACACAAGTTAGGCTGCCTGTTGCGTGAAAGACCAAGAGTCAAGAGAGAAGTTTTGATTGGAAAGGAATATAAAAAAAAAAAAAAAGAAAAAAGAAAGGAATATAAGCTTCGTTCATGAGCCCACCCACTTGGGAAGAAGGCAGACTAATGTCCAAAAGCCATTTTTGCCTGGCCCAGAGTTTTTAAGGGGTTTAATCAATTAAGGGAGTGCAGTGGTTTGTGACATTTCTTGATTATGTACAAACTTGATGATGCCAGCTACAGAGTTAACTCTGCTCCAGGTTATACAAGAAGTGCTAGTTCTTTGGTGCCTGGGGTGGGGGAGGAGTTGTGCAAGAAGGTGTGGTTCCTTGGTACTCATGAGAGGTCGTGCAAGAAGATCTGGTTCCTTGGTACCCAGGGGAGGTTGGGCGAGAGAGCCTGGTGACTTACAGAAGTGTTTTTCTCTCTTTAGGAAAGAATGCATGACCTTTGGATAAACAAAGAAAGGTTTAGTTCACCAATCACATTGGGTTTAGAGTGTTTGCTAAAGCTTAAAGAGTACTAGGTTGGCAGAAGGGCCAAGGCAGAGGTTCAATTTCCCACAATCAGTCTCATTCCATATCTATGAGATTAAGAGTGAACATGCATCATCCTACGTAACTCCTTCCTGCTGATCAGGGACCATAAAGGGATTTTGGAATGGAAGACCCTCATGCAGTGAGATAATCTTGTTTCTGGCATTTCCGATGAAGGAGACAGTAGAGGTGTCTCCAAGCTAGTATGAATAAAGTTAGCTCTGAAAAAAATTTTTTTTAAAAATAAAATAAAGCTAGCTCCGGCTTGACAGATGCAAAAAGACAAACAACCAAGAAGAACAAGAAATATAGCAATGCTTAATAAGGTATATTTATATGTGGATGGTATAGAATTTAACCAATTGCTAAAAGGATTTATAGCTAGGACATCTATAGCTGTGGTGTATTTACCTAAATCTTTCATAAATTCAGTTACATTTTCCCAGTAATTTGGGGTATAGATACAACACTGTTCTTTTTTTTTTTTAATTTTTATTTATTTATGATAGTCACAGAGAGAGAGAGAGAGAGAGAGAGAGAGAGAGGCAGAGACATAGGCAGAAGGAGAAGCAGGCTCCATGCACCGGGAGCCCGACGTGGGATTCGATCCCGGGTCTCCAGGATCGCACCCTGGGCCAAAGGCAGGCGCCAAACCGCTGCGCCACCCAGGGATCCCACAACACTGTTCTAATAAGAATACAGGTACCTTCTTGAGCTGCACTCAGGACATCGAGGGCCATTTGGTTTTGGAGGGCCACTTTTCAAATTTTTGGGTGATTGTGTGTTGGGTTTGGTTACAGGTGGCTGCTGTATGCTGGGCTAAAGCCTCTTGCAACTTTACATCAAGAGAGATGGTTCACGAATATGGTGAAGGGATAAATCCAGCAAGAAGGCTTCTGTGCCTGATATCTAGCCCTAACAATATCCTGATTCTGAGGAATGACTGGCAAGTGGGAGAAGACCTGTCTGGGGATGTGGGCATTCAAGTGGGTCCTCTATCCAATCATAAGGAAAGTGGAGCCATCTACTTTTTCCACAAGCCCATAGCTAACCCCATGGAGTGAGGTATGTTCTGGCTTTTAAGGAGTTATTTTGTCATCCTCATAGAAAGGGTCAAGATCATAGTTGAGTACACAATTTTCAGGGATTCCATCATATTGTTCAGCTATCCAAATAATCATATGCTCATAGAGACCTGTTATTTCCTCCACAGAGTAACAGGCACATAGATTGTCTATAATATGAGCTGTCGTGTCAGTTTCTCTGAAGTTTACCTCAACTTATCTAGCTTAGGCAAACAATGAACATTCAAAGACAACTAATCAGAACTAGAATTTAACATCCACAAAGGTGTGTTATCGATACATAATGTTTTTCTCTAAAATTACCCTCATTTCCAAAGATCACCAAATTGAGACTAGTTCCTTTGTAAGAAGTAAGTCCAGTTTTAGTCACTGAGAGTTTCAGAACTTTGGAGGGCTTGGTGGAGAGAAAGCCAAATGTTTCAACTTTTTCACAAGGGGATATTTTATACAAAAACTTTGTTTAAAAAAAAAAACAAAAAAACCCCTTTGTTTATAATTTCTTATCAAGAGCAGACCAATAATCCAAGAAAAATGTCTTTTGACAGAGAATAAAACAGAATGTTAATATTATGCCAGTGTATTTTTTTTAATTTTTAATTTTTTAAAAGATTTTATTTTATTTATTCATGAGACACACACACACACACACACGCACAGAGGCAGAGACACAGGCAGAGGGAGAAGCAGGCTCCATGCAGGGAGCCCGATGTGGGACTCGATCCTGGGACTCCAGGGTCATGCCCTGGGCCAAAGGCAGCCACTCAACTGCTAAGCCACTCAGGTGTCTCAATGACAGTATATTTTTAACATCCATTTGTTTTAATCTTGGTCAGTCCTGACCACACACACAATTTTATTCCCAAGCTTTCCCTTCACGCATCTTCTACAACTTTCTTTTTCATTTGGATTTGGTCTTAAACTTTCTCTCTCTAAATAACCAATCTCACTTTAGGACAAATTTGCTTTCTTTTACCTCAACAAAAATGTATCCTTTCTTATATCTTTCTTATGTATCTCCTACTTTCCTATATACAGAGTTGCTTTCCTTATCATCTCTATCAAGCTTAATTTCATTTAATGGAATTTTAACTTCTAGAAACCATAGTCTCCAGTGAAAACTAAGTAGTAACCATTGTGAACTGTCTGCTATACCAGAATTCTTTGGATTGGCAAATTTATGAATACATTTCATAATTTTTAGAAATGTGCTTTTCCATAGTATAGCCTTTTAATAAATCATAAAGCATGTTTACCAACAGACCTAGGTATCCTCAGTATTTTTGCAGTGAGAAGCCAATGCAGAAAAGGCTATGTTCAGTAATCAATATTTGAGTATTCTATCTCATTTGAAAAAGACCTACGGGCTCAGTGTGTAGAGCTCACATGAAACACTTGAACTTGAAGTTTTAGGTTTGAGGCCAATCTGGGTATAGAGATTACTTAAAAATAAAATCCAAAAAATAAAAAGAAGACATAGGTATTTGATGAATTCAACCCAATTTATCATTTAACTTAGCACAACTTTTTAAAGTTTCAGATCACCAAAGATTTTGAAAGAGGTCTTAGCAATTACCCATGAGAACTTTATGAGACAGACAAGATTAACAAGCATTTAAGCCATCTTTGTGCTGACAAATTACAACAGAAATAATACGGGCTTATTTGACCTTTAGTAAACCTTAGTATAAAAGTTTTATACTTTATGTGAGTAATTCTAAAAACATATGTATTTTAATAAAACCAACATACTGAAATTAGCTCTAGTACTGAATATGTTGCATTTGCGTCCACTAAAAGTCAATCAATTTGTTCTCTTGGTCATTTTTCCCTGGGGCTCCCATGGGGGAATCTGAAGGGGAGCTGCTGGGCCCTTCAGGCTGATTTGGAAGGTGCTTCAGTTTGAACCTCATAAAGAGGTGGCCTAACAGCTTGAGGTGCTAAAGCTCCTTCATAGTGACCAGACGAGGAGCAGGAGCTTGTGGTACCTAAAGCACCCACTGAGGATAGTATAGGAGCTGGTTATGAGAGCCCGTGTTGTTGGAGAAACAGAAGGAAGGGGAGGGGTGGGAGAGGTGGCAGGGGTGCTCCCAGCAAGGCTGGAGGTAGATTTAAAGTTTGGACTACCATTCTTTTATCTGTGTCTCCTGCCTCTCCCTGATGCAAAACAGGCTTTTTCTCTGATGGCTTTTTAGCTCTTTTCACCATTTATTTAAAATAGGTCCTAATGGGCTTTCTTTGGGAACAGAAGGAGTATTCTCCATCCTCCTGCCAAATATTCAGAAAGAACACAGAAGAAACAAAATTATGACAAGAAGAAGCTGTTAGCATTTGTTATTCCGAAAAAGTTAAGGGGCTTCACTGATATATGTAGGCCAAGTGGTTTTACAATAAAAATAATTTAAAAAAAGCATCCTTTTCTTAGACATGGGCTTCTGGCTGTATCCTTTCCATTTATTCAAAATATAGCCCTTTGGCTGTTTGGTGAGACAGAGATAGAACCTCCCATTGTACACAAATTTAACACAACACAATCCCCCCCCACACCAAGACAGATCTGTTCCAGATTCCAAGTACAGTGCCCATTACTTAAGTCCCTTTTAGATTCTCCCTAGAGCCAGGCCTTTCTCATGGGAAAAAGCTAGAACAACAAAATAAAAGCATCCAGTGCTTCATAAATGAGATATTTGCATTGGCATTCACTCCAATGGACTTACTAGGTCCAGAAGCTCATCATTTTCCCCAAATGCTCCTTTCCTTACTGCTCAAACCAAAAAGTAAAACTGGCAGTTGGTGTCAGTCTGGAATCAACAGGGAGTTCCCTGAGACAAAACAGGTCTCAGAAAAACTGCAGGATGGGTCGTATCCCCAGGCTCCCTTCCAAGGTCAACTAGCATGGAGCAGCTTGTCTTCCACGACCATCAGAATGACAGCTGACCACTTTGTCCAAGCATGGAAGCGCTAGCTTATTTGGTCGGCTTGCTAAGTTTGTTACCAAAACCCAAGTTCAGCTGCCTGTCACTCCAAAGGCCAATTCTCAAGAGGCAAATTTGGATTTGAAAGGAGAATGAGCTTTATTCAGGAAGGCTGACTCTTATCCAAAGGCCAGCTCCACTACAGTTTCTGTCTGGCCTGAGCCTTTTAAAGGGGTTTAATCAGTTAAGAGAATGCAGTGGTTTGTGGCCTGTCTTGATTATATGCAGACTCAATGATGCCAGCTGCAGTTATCTTAGAGCTCATAAGTCATCACATAAAAAGTTCTAGTTTCTTGGTACCTGGGGGAGGTTGTACAAGAAAGCATGGTGATGTGCAGAAGTTCTCTATTCTCTCTAGGAAAGCATGCATGATCTATAGTTATACAAAGAAAGGTTTAGTTCTTCACTCACATGGGCTAAGAGTGCTTGCTAATGCTTAAAGACTACTAGGTTGGCGGGAGGGCTTGAGGCATCTTCACAGCATATGGTGGGTCCTGGAGAATGTTCCATGTGCCCTTGAGAAGAACATGTGTTCTACTGTTTGGTCTGGGGGACTGTTCCATGTTCAAATGAGTTGGCTTGTAGTGTTGTTGAAGTGTTCTTCTTCCTATTTGATATTCAGTCTAGTTGCTCTATTCATTATTGCAAGTGTGATATTGAAGTCTCCCGTTATTATTGCTGAATTGTCCATTTCTCTCATCAGTTTGCCAGATTTTGCTCCATGTATCTTGTATCTTATTGGGGATTTAATTTTCATTTCCCTAATGGCTAATGATATTGAACATCATTTCCATATTTTATCCGTATTTTTCAAATTACCCAAGAGTAACATGAATTACTTTTTTAATCTGAAAAAAAAAGAAAAAAAACTAATAAAAATAAATCGAGGGGATCCCTGGGTGGCTCAGTAGTTTAGCGCCTGCCTTCGGTCCAGGACGTGGTGCTAGGATCCTGGGATCAAGTCCCACATCCAGCTCCCTGCATGGAGCCTGCTTCCCCCTCTGCCTGTGTCTCTGCGTCTCTCTCTCTCTGTGTCTCTCATGAATAAATAAATAAAATCTTTTAAAAAATAAATGTAAATATAAATAAATAAATCCAGTGATTTTTCTAATAATAGATAGTTTTAAGGTTGTACATAAAGTCTTACATAGTATCTGCCCAAGAGCAAGTACTCAATAGCATTTGAAAAAGTAAGTTTTATTTCTATTATTTTATATCAAATATATTAATTCTTCCTTAAAAATACTTAAAAAAAATTAAATGACTAGTTTATATGAGGTAGAAAGCATTAAATCTGACTACCTGTATGAACAATTTTCAAAAATAATATATATAGGCCTATTCAGCAAGAGAATTGAAACATTCAACATTAAAAGCAATTAAATATTTTTTAACCTAAATTATATGCTGAGTTTCTCTGACAGTTTTCTCAAAAGGGTATAATTAAATCTGACATAGGACACTTCAGAAATTTGAATTCTCCACTCAATAATAAGAAAAAGCAAAAAGTTTAAGCTTTGTACTTTTATTTGACGATGCAAAAAGTAATTTTTAGAATAAAAATTTTGGAATAAATGTTTCCACAATTTTAATTTTTCCTCTCAAAATATGAATTTCCCAGGTGAAAATATCCCATGAAGACAGACCCTCCCCCACAATTTCCTTTGTTTCTGAGGAGCTTTTGTCACTTTGCACAATACTTTTATTTATACTCAGTTGAAAATTACTATTAATCATGATAACATTTAACAAATTTATTTTAGGGTCATTACATGGCTTTTATTAGTAGACATCTACCCTCAAGCAAAAGACAATTTCTCAACGTCTATGAGTCAAAGAAATAAAATAATTAGCTTTTGATTCAGAGAAAGTAGAAAATTAAATTATAGGTAAGTTTTAAAAAGGTTAAAACATGCTCCTAGATTTTAGACATGTATCTAATGCAGGGATAAGAATGTATGAAGTAAAGACATTTGAAATAAATTAAACATAAAGATAACTTGACAAGAAAATAAACTTGAATTTTAGTTTGCTACTCTTTTGATGGGGATATTTATCATAATCTTTTCAAGTAAGTAAAAAATTTAATACCCTACTAATTTTGTCAGTTTCAATTTTTTTTATAAATTTCACTTTTAATTTATGTATCACTAGTAAGTAGCTTAGTTAGCAGTTGGAACAGATATTTCTAGATTGGAGTGTCATCAATTTGGATGTTGACCAGAACTATGGCTCGTGTTTGGCTTGAATGAAGACAGTGCTCTCCAAAAGCTTCATCTTCACTGCCTGTTCTGGGACAACATGCAAGTGTTAGAATTAGAAAAGAATTTCTTGTACAATGATTTTCTTTAGTTAATATTATGAACAAATTGTTTGAAATCTAAAGACTATCTGTAGTGGTATGCTACAACTGTTTTTTGAGGTAAAATAGAAGAATTCAAATAAGTGAATGGATATAATTTTTCAGGAAGTTGTTTGTTCTATGCCAGGAGAGAGGTTAAAGACATACACTTGAGTGACTAACAGAACTGGGCCAAGTCCTAGCTCTGTCATTTGCTGTATCACCTTGGTGCCACCTACTCTTGCATACTTTAGCTTCCTCTTTGAGTGATCGCAGACTATAGCTCATAAGGTTCTGGCAAGGACAAAAAGAGGACATATTTGCAATTTTTTTAATGTAGAGCCTGGCATAGGGTAAGTGCCTAACATGTATTATATAATAATATAATATATATAATTATATAATAGATGTATTTTATGAAATAATTTATACTATATTAATATAATTATAAATAATATATCTCATGTACATGATATATACATACTAGCTCTTAAAATCATTTCTAAGTGACACTTCCAGAGTATGAACTGGCATTGATGACCACGGGGGTGCAGATCTGTAGCCATGCAGTTATTATTGTTTTCACTGCCAGTGTCAGCAGTTACTTTCACAAATCCTTATGGATATTTACAAAACAGTTTCAGCTTCCTTCACCATTTCAGAATGTTGTGGACTGAATGTGCCCCTGCCCCCTAAATTCATAAACTGAAATCCTAACCCCGCAATGTGACATTGCTGGGACCTGGGACCTCTGGGAGATGATTAAGTCATGCGTGGGGGTGAAATTGGTGCCTTATGAAAGGAAGTCCAGAGAGCTCTCTAACCCTCTTTATGCCACATGAGGATATATGGGGAGGGGGGCTATCTTCATTTTCCAAATCGTTGATGCTTTTCTTTGTACCTGAAGGATCGTGTATGAGCTCTTTAGCCATTAATTCAGGGGTCTTTCTAATGTCACCCCCATTTAATGTGGCATTTTATAATTTTTTCCATTCTGCAAACCTTCCAATCTAACTGGACTGGTATGTTTATGGTTTCATAGTCTTAGCCAGGTTTGCTTTTTGTTGCAACTTCATACATGGTGCTCCCTTCATTTAGATTGTTTTGTTACATGTAATCATTCCTTATGTGTTTGGACCCTTCCTTCTAGGTAGCAATATTTGCTTTCTGCACCCTAAAGTTTTCCTATTGTAACCTATGGAATAGATAGTTTTCCTAAACTTAAATTTTAAAACAGGTTGACAGGGCAAAGAAAAAACATCTATCATTTTTACCACTAATTTTAGTATCATCATAAACTCCCTCATTTGGTCACTCATCTTCTAAAATGTGTCCACTGCTTAACTACATTCAGGTTCCTTCATGGTAGGAGACGTGTTTTATTTTTTCCACAGTGCATAGCAGGGTGCTTTTCTCTAAAATTAATGCTTTATGAATTCCTAATTGGTTGATGCCGCTGGAGTTTTTTCTATAAAAATAGATAAGTGCTTTGCATGCTTTATCATATTCTGCACTAATGTTTCATGATTTATTTATTTGTTCATGGAGTCAACAAGTATTGTGAGCACCAAGAGTGATAAAAGACAAATATTTTAAAATAGAGGTTTTCAAATTTGAGAGTTAGGGGGCTTGCTAAAAGGCAGGCTGCTGAACTCTACCCCAGAATTTCTGATTCCTCAGGTGTGGGGTGGGGCCTGAGAACTGCATCTTAAATGATATCTTAAGTGGCACTGAGGCTGTTGATGTGATCTGGGGGTCGTGCTTAGAGAGTTCCCTAAACACATTACATTGTGTGTGAACTGCTAGAATTACTCAAAGTAATGTAATTCTAGAAAACATACTCAAAATAGTACTAGTGATCATATGTATAATGAGAGTGAAACAGAGCTCCACAATAAACAACATTAATAGCCACACAAAATAACCTAATAGAGATTTCAATAATACATTCCAAAATAATGAGATGAGCCAAATATCTTAAAGAGGATAGCTAATTATGTAGAATTGTTCTCATTACCTAGGAAATAAAATATCTTAGATTGGGATCCCTGGATGGCTCAGTGGTTTGGCGCCTGCCTTTGGCCCAGGGTGTGATCCTGGAGACCCGGGATTGGGTCCCGCATCAGGCTCCTTGCATGGAGCCTGCTTCTCCCTCTGCCTGTGTCTCTGCCTCTCTCTCTCTCTCTGTGTCTCTCATGAATGAATAAATAAAACCTTAAAAAATAAATATCTTAGAAGTTTTTTAATAATTATAAGAAGAATGATAGGGTGGCCCTGAGTTTTGACAATGTTAACAGATAAATTCAATATATCATAATGGCAGAAGAATAGATTATGTAATCCTGACAAAGCAAGGCTTTCAAAGTTGATCCATTCAGGGAAGAATAGGTTATTAAAAAATAGAAAAGAAAAGAAGAAAAGAAAAGAAAAGAAAGGAAAAGAAAAGAAAAGAAAAGAAAAGAAAAGAAAAGAAAAAGAAAAAGAAATGAAGAACCACAATGCTTCCATGTCAATGGCATAAATTTAAAAATCGTTTTATTGATGGAAAAATCAGAGTTCTTTTATACACAGAGCCAAATAAGATTAAATGGGCCTAATATTTGAATAATCTTGGATTACACATAGTTCTTATGTGCAGACCAGGAATCAGTTAATCAATAGCCCAGAGCTGTCTAAAATATTCCTTCTAAATTTCATGAGATTATTGAACTCAGGATAGTAGGGAATGAATTATCATTGTTTTTAACTGTAACCACAGGAAACTGTAAGAATAAGAGAATGAGCAAGGAATGGAATATATGTCCAAAGGAAGCAACAATTTTAAATCAATGGTATTAGCACTTCTGTGACCTTTTTGAGTAGAGAAGTAAGTTTTCTTATTGGGACACATCTCCAGATGCATGCTGCCCTCTTCCATGAAGAAGGCCACAGGCACACTACCAAATGGTCAAATAACATCCCATATTCTTGGAATTGTGGGGATTCATGGGTAGTTTGTGGGAGCAGAAATAAACCCTATGGTCTGATTCATTCCCACTTGCTTCTCTTCTTTCTTAATAAAAATATTCCTAGTGTGTCTAGTACTACATAGATCTAGATATAAATATATCTCATGTGTACATGCTCAATGATATAGCCACATATTGTCAAATGATACATATGCAACTAAGAAATGAATGTATACAATGAGAGGAAGAACAAAGGCAGAGTGAGCATAGACAAGCAGCTAGCTGTTGGAAGTAGAGGAGAGGAATGTTCAGGTCCTGGCAAGGCTCTTCCTTGGCTAACTAACCCTAGTAGGCCAAGTCTATCTGAACTCTTGCTCCATTATAGCCCTTCCCTCCTGTATAGGTCCTCAGCATTTCTGTGCTGGAACTCTCCTTCCTTCTACAAAGCCATCTCATGGCAGATTTGTGTGAACATGAATAGACAATGTCTATCTGGCTCATGGGTTTTAGTACATTGTTGACATAGAAGGGGAACATGAAGCATCTTGTCAACTTTTCAGTTGCTGATAAGCAGGCCCTCTTGAAGTCATACTTCATAGGCTCCCAATTACAACAATGAATAGGATATGTGGGTTTTGAGAAAAATCTGAGAAAAATGAAATGTGTTAGCAGACCTGGGGTCATGAGCTGCTTCATCTCCTAAGCCTCCCCAGTTTTGGTTTCTTCTTCAATCCTTTATCTTCATTCTGTGCCTCCTCTTTAGCACACAATTCTGGTAGTAACTAGGAAGTCTTGGCTGTATTTTATTTGATGGAACTGAACTTGGAGGTGAATAAATTTAATTAAAGTTACCATCAAATGCTCACACACTCTCATGACCCAGATCAAGATAAACAGAGGCTTTGCCAGAGGAACATCTAAATCTGCTGCAACAATTGTCACCTGCCTTCACAAGGTCTTTCTTGGAAGAATGATGGGTTCAACAGCAATCCCATTAACCTCATAATAATCACCTCTCCACTTATGGGAGGATGGTGCCCTTTGAGAAAGCTTATTCTAGAACATTAGAATGAGAATATCAGAATTAAAGAACATGTGGGGTTGGGGTATGTAGGAATGGAAAATTAAGCTAGATTCTGTCAGTCCTCCAAATACATGTGAGTGATGGCTGAGATTAAGCTGGGATTGACTTGTGGTATTGTTGACAGTGATATCCCAAAGTCCACAGAGCACCAGCTGCTGTTCCTTGCTTCTGTATCTTAACACTTAAGAGGAGAGGAATGGTCAGGTCCTGGCATTTGAAGGATACTTCGTAGAGCTAGGAGGATGGTTACAACCTATGGGGTTAAATAATTGACCTCTAAAATAATAATAATAAGGAAAAATGTAAAGTAACAACCTATGGGGTTAAATAATTGCCCTCTAAAATAATAATAATAAGGAAAAATGTAAAATAATACTTCAAGAGAAGACAGTGCCATTGAGAAGAAAAAATGGGATTTGTTGTCAGTTATGAATGAATTTGAATCCTAGCTCTACTTTCTTCTAGTGGGGATCTTTATCTCCCTCATTACAATAGTAAGCAGGCTTGAATAGCTTCAGAAGAGGTTTCAATACCTCTTTTCATTCAAAACATCATTCTGAAAGGAATGTGGAGAATCTCCCCAAATTTTCTCTTTTTTCTTTTTATGTTAGTTTCCTGAATTTTCTTTCTAGTGCCTGTAATCCCTTCATAACAGACAAAACATAAAATAAAATAAATAAATGAAAACATCCAGTTACAGAAATCCATGATTCCATGCAGTCAAGGTTCAATGATGCAGATGGAATCTCATATGATGTTCAAAAACTGGTAGCATTTGTGAGTGATGTGGAAATAATACTCCAGGAAAGAAAAATCTAGGTGGGGGGCCAGCATGTCTGTGAAAGCCACACAGGTAGCAAGGAATAGAGCCTGCTGACACAGTGAATATTTCAGTAGTAAAGTCTAGAAAATGATCTAGATTTGGAGTCCCAGCATAGTTTTTAATGTCCAGGTATACATGTCTCTTTTGTTTGCTAGTGACAGAAACTAGAATTGAAATTGTTTCTGTGAAAAGGGAATTAATTGGTTCACACAGCTGGGAAGTCCAAGACTGAGTCCAACTACGACTGATTCTGCAGAATCTTTTTTTTTAATATATAGTTTTGCTGTATTCACCTAAGTGTTTTGTTTTGTTTAGTTTTTTTTCCAAAGATTCCATTCATTCATTCATGAGAGACACACACAGAGAGAGAGGCAGAGACACAGGCACAGGGAGAAGCAGGCTCCATGCAGGAGCCCAACGCGGGACCCTATCCTAGGACCCCAGGATCACGCCCCAGGCCAAAGGCAGGCGCCAAACCGCTGAGCCACCCAGGGATCCCTGGTTCTGCAGAATCTAATCGTGGAATTAGATTCTATCTTTCTTCCTTTTCTAACTATGTGGGGGTCTATTTATGGGATAGCAGTTCTCTTCTCATTTAATGTACAAGTTTACCCTTATGCTAATTCCACACCCTTTTTCCCCCAGCACTTTTTTAAAAAAATTATCTTTTTAATTTTAATTCCAGGATAGTTACCATATAGTATTTCAAGTGCACAATATAATGATTGAACATTTACATACAACTTCTGGTGCTTATCACAAGTGCATTCCTTAATCCCCATCACCTATTTTACCCATCCAGCCAACCACCTCCCTTCTGGTAACCATCAGTTCTCTACAGTTAAGAACTTGTTTTTTGGTTTGTCTCTCTTTCTCTTTTTTTTTCCCTATGCTTGTTTGTTTTGCTTCTTAAATTCCACATATGAGAGAAATCATATGGTATTTGTCTTTCTTTGACTTATTTCTCTTAACATAATTTCTCTAACTCCATCCATGTTATTGCAACTGGCAAGATTTCATTTTTTATGGATAATATCCCATTGCATATACATACCACATCTCTCTTGGTTATCACAGTTTTGTATTAAGTTTGGAAATCATAAACTTGGAAAACAAATCTCCAATATTGTTACTTTTTAAAAGAGTTTTGGATATTTTTGGTCTTCTGCATTGCCATATAAATTTTAGGACCAGCTTGTCAATCTCTACAAAGAACTTGCTGGGATTTTGATAGCTATTACACTGGAACCATAGGTCGATTTGGGAAGGACTGTCCTCTTAACAAACTTGAGATTCTCAATAAATGAGCATGTTCTACTTCTCTATTTATTAAGATTTCTTGAATTGCTCTCAGAGGAATACCTGCAGGAAGCCAGTGAGATAGCTACTTGAATGTATCCATGAAGAATACATTTGTAGACCTTGCCTGTTTGTTCCAGATTCAGGCTGAGTGAAGGAAAGAGTGGCTTTTTCTGGTCTTTCTAAAAACAGGTTTCAGTAAAGCAAGGAAAGAGGATGAGGAGAGACTGATTCTGCCGAATGGGGACTCTGAAGAAGGTGCTGGCAGTGCTTCAG
Organism: Canis aureus; assembly: GCF_053574225.1. Taxonomy (NCBI): domain Eukaryota; kingdom Metazoa; phylum Chordata; class Mammalia; order Carnivora; family Canidae; genus Canis; species Canis aureus. Next base: position 16,485,928 of record NC_135634.1, read on the forward strand.
AAAAGGGTAACAGCAGATGGGATGAAATCAGAGTGGTGGGCATAAGCTGGAAAGCAAAGTGCTGGGATTCAAGGGTAGATTAAAGTATCATTTTCTTGAGCTAGTTAAGTGGTTTTCAGAGAGGAATTTTGATAAGAAGAGGTTTTCCTTCAGTCCATTCCTTCTGAGATTCTGTTTACTTCTTATCTCTTCAAAACAGGGGCTTTGAGGGCCAGTGTCTTTGGCACATCTCAATAGTGTAGAAACAACTTCTGGCCTCATAACATCTCAAAAAGTGAATTACAATTCTGAATAATAATTTTTTTCAACATCCAAGTATTGGAGAATGTAAAGACAAAGAGTGTTTCATCTCAAATACGATGTATTGTACAAGAACATGAGTGTGAAGTGACATTGGACAATGCATTTTGGGCTGGTAGGGGATTTCAGAAATGTCACAGAGCAATGACAAATAAACCCAGGTCAGTAATAGGAGTTTGTAGAACCAATCGGCCCTATGGCTACAAACTTAGATGTGACTAGACAGTATGGGAAGCTTATTCAGCTCATAATAATAATCAGTTCTATGAAGTTTTCTGAATTTAAAAAATTTCATAATAAATTTGGGAACCCAAATACTGTTTTGTGATTTGTTTTTCCTCTTACTCTAGAAACTTATTTTAAAATCTTCTTCAAATATATATTTTTTGATGTAGTGTGACAGATGCATGAGAATTTACCATATTAATTACTTTATTCAGTCACTCTTCTAAGATGAATATGATATACAGTATGTGAGCCTGGATTAGTTTCTGATTTGGAACCAGAAAATCATGGAAGCAAACATGAAAAGATGGAGATTTTCAGGTGAAAAAAAGGCAGTTGCAAACTTTTTTGTGTAGTATGATCTCATTGTGGTTAAAAATTATATACCTGTGTGTAAAGTACCATATGATACATACATAGGAAATTATATATAAAATCTATGAAAATTATATGTAACATATATATATTTTATAAATGAATATAGTGTATATATAAACATGTTTAATATCAATCTATACAAATAGAAAAATATTTGGAAGGATATATGTTAAACTTTAATTTCTGGGTGCAGTGGACTGAATGCTTGTGTCTCTCCTGAATTCATATGCTGAAGTCTTAACCCCCAAGGTGATACATTAAGAGGTGGGGCCTTTACGAGGTAGTTAGATCATGAGGGTAGAGCCCTCACAAATAGGGTTAGTGTTCTTACAAAAGGGACTTCAAGGAACTCTCTCATCTCTTTCTACCATGTGAAGACACAAAAATCATCCATCTGCCACACTTGAGAGCCCTCACCTGACCCCAACCATGCTGGCACATTGATATTGGACTTCTAGACCCTAACACTATAAAAAAATAAATTTCTGTTGTTGATAAGCCATACACTCTATGGTATTTTGTTATAGCAGCTGGAGCTGACTACAATACCAGATATTAGGATATAATTTCTATTTCATTTTTTTCTCAAAAGTTTTTTCTAACTTAAAAAAATATATTTTTACAAAAATACTCTTTAAAACAGTAAAAGTCATTTAATTTTATAAATATTTTATAAAAATTAATTAAAAAATTTAAAGAACAGTGTTTGAAGTAGACTGCAAAGCAAAAAGTAATATTAGGTATTAAGGTCATTAAATAATGATCTTAAAATGTATAATTCAGGAGAAGTTATAATAATTCCAAGCTTGTAACCTGATAATATTGTTTCAAATGCACAAAGCAAAAATTACAGAGTAGAAAGGAGAAATCTATAAATACATAGTCACAGTGGGAGATTTTAACGCATCTCCTTAATTAATTTGTCTTTTTAAATAATTAACTTATCAATAGACAAAACCTTTGGAAAGCCAAACCTAAATGCCTGATCTCATGAAACTATATAGAAATCTTCACCTAATAGGAAATGGGCATTCTCTTTCAGATGTGCATTAAACATTTATGAAAATTGACCGCTGAACTCCACTTTGTCCAAAAATCCAGTCTATACATTTCTTAGGACTGGTGTCATTTTAACCATGTTCTCTGACCACAGTGCAATTAAATCAGAAAACAGAACAGAATCTTGGAATCTTTAAAAAATTTGAAGTTGGAAAATCTATTATGTTAAAATATCTTTCACACACCTCACACAATACCTTACAGAGCACATCTTGGAGATCTCTGAAGAGTATTTGAAGGGAAATTTATAGTTTTATATGCTTGTATCAGAAAAGAGGAAATAACAATTAATGAGGTAAGCACACAATTTAAGAAACTGGAGGAAAATAAAGTAGAAAAAATAAATAATAAAAGGAAAAGCAGAAATTAGTGCAATAGAACTCAAATAATTAATTACAAAGAAACAGTAAAGCCAGAAGTTGGTTCTTTTGGGGGAAAAAAGCACAAACTTTGGTGTGATTGCTCAAAAAGCACAAATAAATAATACTGAAAATGAAAAAGGAGGCATAATTACAGTTGTAATGGAGATTAAAACTGTAAAAGACAACTAGGAATAACTTAATGGCTAAGTTAGATAAAATTGGCAATTTCCTAGAAAAACGTAACAAAAAACTTATTTAAAAAACTTTAGAAAACCTGTACAGAAAGACCTATATCCATTAAATAAATTGAGTAGTTAAAAACCTACCTTCACAGATAACATGAAGCCCCATTGTCTTACTACAGAATTTTACTAAACTTTCACAGAAGAAATAATTGCGTTTTTTAAAAATTGAAATATAGTTGCCACTGAATGTCACATTAGTTTCAGGTGTACAACATGTGCTGCAACAAGTCTATACACCTACAACAAGTAAGTGTAGGTACCTCGACTGGTCCCATACAGGGTTATTACAATGCCATTGACTATGTTCCCTGTGTTGTGCCTTTCAGCCCATGACTTATTCATCCCATTACTGGAAGCCTGAACCTCCCACTCCCCTTCACCCATTTTGCCCATCCTACTACCTCCTTTCCCTCTGGCAACCATCAATTTGTTCTCTGTACTTATAGGTCTGTTAATAATTGCATTCTTTATTTTTTTAAGATTTTGTTTTTTATTTGACAGAGAGAGAAAGCATGATCAGGGGGAGGGACAGAGGGAGAGAGAGAAGCAGGCTCTCCACTGAGCAGGGAGCCTGATGCGGATCCCAACCCCAGAACCCTGGGATCATGACCTGAGCCAAAGGCAGATGCTTAACTGAGCCACCCAGATGCCCCAATAATTGCATTCTTATCCAAACTTTTCCAAAGAATAGAAAAGGAGACAACTCTATCATTTTATGTGACTGGTATAGCCTTAATACCAAATGCTGAAAATAATAATACAAAGAAGGGAAATTCCAGGCCAAGCTTAGCTCTCAATAGGTGCCCTAAACTTCATAAAATATCAGAAAATCACATCTTGAAATTCATGCAATAAAAAATTTCTATGGAATATTGTTAGGATTTGGCTTTTTATTTACATCCAATTCAGGAATCACTGAGCACCAGTTTAGGTAATCTCTGTTTCATGAGCTAGAAATGGAGTGGTAGACAATTTTTACATGCTTCTTCCCTGCAGGAACATGACTCTCAAATTGTGTATTGTCTTACAAATTACTTTATCGTCACAACCAAACAGTTTATCTTCTCTTGGTTTATACTTCATTTCTCATGCTTCCTGCTATTTATCCATATTATACACTTCTTTTCTCACTTTTCCCCACTGACATAAAAGTTAACCACCCTGGTTTTTATTCTAGCAGTTTCTTTGTGACTTTCAGATATATACTTTCATACACATTATCTACATACATATATCTATGTATATACATAAATTATCAATCTATGGTTTGCAATTCCCCATATAAAAAAATGAAAGTAACATGACAACATCCATTCTCCTCCCCCTACATTTTTAATTTCCTTTGCTATTACCTAGATTTTAAGTTTGTGCTATTATTAAATTATTACTTTTTATATTATATGATCTTTATCAGGAGGTATCTTGGTATTCACAATATTTAAGCCAATTATCTACCCTTTGTTTCTCATGGTTTTGCTCTCATGGTTTTCCTTGACTGCCTATTGATCTTGCTCCTATTGTATGACATAGTCATAGTATTACATCCCCTTATTGGTTTCTATGAAAAAAATGCCGCAAGAACCAAACATTTTGTGGAGCATTTAATTGAGATTTGCAGGTGCCATGGAATGTAATACCAGCCCTCCACCTGTTTGCTGACCCCACTCGTTGCATTGACTTCCATAGTCAATACTCTCTGTACATGACCCTCATGGCCACATGCAGACCCTGGGAAGCTTTGTTCAGTTACCTGCTTCTCCTCAGAAAACAATCATGCCTATCTGGTCTTGTCTTTCTCAGGAACCCTGGAATCTTGATGAATAAAACGTTTTATTTATTTATTCATAGAGACAGAGAGAGAGAGGCAGAGACACAGGCAGAGGGAGAAGCAGGCATCTTCTGCTTGATGTGGGCTGCAGGCAGTGCTAAACTGCTGCGCCACGGGGGCTGCCCAATAAAATGTTTTAAATTCTACCTTTACAACAGACAGGAACTCTGGGAAATGTGATCTGGATTACCTATTTCATTCTCATAGTAACAGTTTGAAGTGAGTCGTAGTTATCTGCCTAGGGATGAGTGGTGGGGGCAGTATAAGAGGAAGGTGCATGGTCATAGAAATCTTGAAAAGAATGACAAAAGTCATTCTGCTTTTTATTATCACATACACTAGCATTTCTAAACAATCTCAGTGACAAAAATAAAATACCCCTCCTGGGTTTGACCATTTCCCCTTCCCTGTTGTTGACAAGTCATTGGTAGGTACTTTCACTAACCCAGTTAACAAAATGGGGAAACTGAGGCTTACACAATGTATTGCCCTTCAGGTCTTACAGCCTGTAAGGGAATGCATTGGTATTTGTACCAGGTATAGCTTATTCCAAAGTTCTTAACAAATATGCTATTTTATCTACTTTTTGATGACAATTCAGGGTTCTTTAGTAAAAGCAAGCCTTGGCTTTTCTCTGCCCCTTAATGAAGTGCCATTGAGACATTATCAGTGAAAAGCACTATAATCTGATCACACCTCTAATGGATTTTCACAGTCAATGATAGTGCATCTGTATAATTCCCTAGGAAAGCTAGTTTCAACTCATTATTGTCAAGGACTATTGACCAATTAGTGCCAATTCAATCTAAATGTGTAACAGAGAAATTCAGGCTTTGCCAAATTCATAATGAACCATGTATAGTTCTTGCTAATAGCAGGACATCACTGGCTCTCCACAAGAAGAAGTCAATGAAATCTGAGCAAAGACTTAAAACATAGCGGTTGCCTATGTTTTAAGAGAAAACAAGTTATTTGCCAAATACCAGTCTATAATCTTCATGTTTCTGAAAGCAAAACATTCACTCCATTTTGAATGATCCACAAAAGTTTCCACAAATAAAAACAGGAACATCTTAGAAAGAGAACCTTATTTATATATGTCAAAAACTCAATCACATGAGATTGATTCTGTTTTACAATGGTGGCACTAAATATGAATTTAATAAATCCTTGTCACTTGAGTTTTGCAAAACAAAATACTTAAAGAACATAGACAAACTGCTTAAATAAAACATTTCTTTTATAAATTTCACTAATAGCTGTCATCTTTATTACCCATTAGGAATTGTTATCCAATTCTTTATTCTACTGTGTTTCCACCTATGTCATTAACACAGGCAACTATTTTGCAATAGAAAGCCCAGGAACTTTTGATTCCTAGAGCCCTAATTCAAATTTTCTCCTTGTACATGAACAAAAGTAGGTAACTATGTTCATCTCTCTGTTGAAAGAAAGATGGAAGTCACAGAAAGGAATAGTAGGAAAATAAAATATGATTTCAACATATTCAGTGTCTTAGATTTACCTGATATCAGTTTTCTAGGGCTGCTGTCACCAAGTATTACAAACTGAGGTGCTTAAACCACAGCAATTTTATTTTCTCTCAATTCTGGAGACTAAACAAGGCACTGGCAGGGCTGTGTTCCCTCTCACAGCTCTAAGGATCGGTCTTTCCTTGCCTCTACCCAGCCTCTGATGGCTCCTGGCAATCCTTGACATTCCTTGGCTGGTAGCTGCATCATCCTACTCTGGCATTCTTCCCTATGTGTTTGTATCTCTGTCTTCTCTTCTTAATAAGACACCATCATGGATTTAGGGTCCGATATAATCCAGTATAACTTTATCTTAACTAATTGCATCTGCAAAGATTCTGCTTCCAAATTAAGGTCATATTCTGAGGTTGTGGGTGCATGTGCATTTTATGGGGAGACAACTACTGAATCCACTCCACTTATCTAATTTCTTTTTTTTTTTTTTTTAAATTTTTTTTTATTTATTTATGATAGTCACACACACAGAGAGAGAGAGAGAGAGGCAGAGACACAGGCAGAGGGAGAAGCAGGCTCCATGCACCAGGAGCCCGACGTGGGATTCGATCCCGGGTCTCCAGGATCGCGCCCTGGGCCAAAGGCAGGCGCTAAACCGCTGCGCCACCCAGGGATCCCCACTTATCTAATTTCTTATTCTATTTCTATTTGTGCCATAACATGGGGGACTACTTTGCTGTGGAAAGTATAAGACCTTTCATTACTAGAGACCTGGATTCAAACTCCTTCTTGTATCTGAACAAAGGCAGCTGTAACTATTTCTCTATCTGTAAATTATAAAGGGAAGCAAGATATAACTCGTGAAAGTGTTCTTAAATATAAATATATTCTGAAATCATGTGTGACCTTGCTAGGTACTTAATAGATATTATTTTTTCTATTAACATTTAGAATTATATTATTCTGTATTAAAATATTTATTAGAATGCTAAGTAATTAATAGACAGCCATAGTCTTTGACCAACCCATGCCCTATGTAAATGACTTTTTGGAAATGGCACTGTTTAGAAGCCCTTCCTTATACTAAAGCCTCCTTTAGTTATATGAGCTAAATCTTCTGCCACAAATACTTTGAGGAATTAAAACTCTATAGCAATTATTCTCTATTGTTAAATAATTAAAATTGAGATAAATTATATAACATTTCAAATAAAAACAACATCAGAGACTTATGTAACAACTGGACTTGACAAATCTGGTTTAAAATTTGTCTACCTATGCTTTAATTCTTTCATTTCAAGTTAAGAGAATAAAGATGTATATATGCAATTTAACACCACATTCCCATCAGATCCCTTTCTTTCCATTTCTTAGTAACCAATAAAATGAAGAGGATGCTGTGTACCAAATCACAGTACTCTAGGGGTGATATTAACTATAGATTACAAGGCATATAAAATTTGTATAGTCTACATGTATAATTTTAAAACAGTAATTGCTTTTTAAATGTATATTTAAATGTATGCTTTCAACTTTTTTTTTTTTATTGCAAGTTAATCTGGACCTTTTATTTCAATGGTTTCATTAGTCTCCCCTGCAGAAAAGCCACACTGACTTGTCAGTTCCCTCCTGAGGGACATTTGGATTGTTGCTTTTCATCCTGCTCCTACAACCAACTCTATGGTGAACATACTAATACCTTCTCCACTTCAATAAGTGTGGTTGTTTCTAGGACTCCAATTGTTAAATTATTGGATGGTCACATCTTTAACTTTATTGGATGGTCACATCTTTAACACTCACCAGAATTATATGACAATTCCCATTTCTGCACATTCTTGTCAACGTTTGGTACTCTCAAATTGGCCTTATCAATCAGATGATTATAAAGTAGTCTCTTTAGTCTTTAATTATCCCAGGGACTGAACATCTTTTCATCTATTTATTGACAACTTAGTTTCATGTTCTGTGGATTACTTGGTGTGTCCTTTGAAAATATGTGTGATTTGGGTTATCTTTTCTTGCCCTCAGTTGTATGAGGTTTAAATATATATATATATATATATATATATATATATATATATATTACACACATATATATATATTCTGTATAACAATTTTGTGTTGGTCCTGGGTTTTGCACATATCTTTTTCCAGTCTGTGGGACATCTTTCTTGGTTTTCACCATAGTTTATGAGTCTTGATATCTTATGGGGCAAGTATCTCCTTACTTTATTTGGATTTCTCCTTTTAGCACTGACCTACTCTCAATTTTTCCTTGGAGACTTGAAGCCTATCCATGTAAGAAACTGCTCAGTGCTTTTAAGTCGTTCCAAGGCTAAAGATTTTGTATGGTTGACTAGGTGAGGATGAAAGCCCAGTGCTGCCATCTGATTAGATTGGTCTGAGAAGTGTACCCTCTTTACTCATGTTTTAAGATGTTCTTCTTGGTATCACTTAATCTGGTTTCCAAACTCTGATTTCTGTTACTCTTACTGATCTTTTATTTTCCCTGGACTTTTCTTAAGAGCAAATAAGTTTTAGCACCTTCTCAAATTTGAGCCTAATTTTAAGTCTTAGACAACTTGAGGGTGTGGGGGGAGCTGACGGGAGGGGGTCAGTTGTATAGATGATGTGTAATTGGTCAACATAGATAATCTCTAAGACAGGATTTAATGCAAATTATTTCTGTCCATGTAACTGAAAGGAAATAAAACTTAATTAAACACAGTCCTACAGTTAACTCTGGCTGCAAAAGAACAAGGCACTTGCCTCACTTCCTTTTCTCCTGGCTGTATTAAAAAACTTGTTCTTAAAATAGAACAATTATCCCCCAAAGCAAGCTAAACTAAAAACAAATGATTCTTTGCTGTTTTATTATCCTGGAACTTGTATATTGAGGAATAATCCTTCATGCATTTAGTCTCATCCACATTGAATTTTTGGTCAGAAGTTATAATAGAATATTTTGCAAGAAAAAAGCTGAGAAGTAATAGAGTTTAATTTTATTATTTTGACCTATTTGTAGTATTGAATATGTGAATGAAAGCCTTTGCAGTTTTGCAAATGCAGACTTCACAGGTATTTGTCAAAGTCTGTTCTACTGCCTGGTAATTCCAGCTGTTGATCACATCAAAAGGTAAAGAAAATGAAAGAATCTGGAGGTAGCATGTCACTGTTTTGCCTTGTATCGGAAAACCTAACAAAAATTAATAAACAGTGTGGTTTATTCAATTTCATTGAGGTCTATAGTATTTATTTCATTACATTGTTCTTTTTGATCTTTGAAATGAGATAAATTCTCTCATAATGTGTAACTAGAACTTCTAAAAATTTTGAAATATCTTCCTGTATATGCCTTCATCTGTGTTTCATATCTGTTTATATAAGTGGTAATCACATGGCCTAATTAGAATTAGTTTCTGAAAAAGAAGAATCAGAAAATGCCATAAATAGATTGAACGATTAATTAATTAAATAATTTAACTGTTCTCTTATTCATTCATCAAGCATTCATTGAACAACTATCAAAGTATCTGGTATTTGCTACATACAGGATACCTAAAAATAAAAAGACAATAGCCAGGTTGATTAGGCACATCTATATCTCTCACTACCAAATCTATTAAGTTACTGAGTTTGGATTGAAAGAGTTTACATGACTATAGATATTTGTATTTGATTACTGAATGAAATTTAGGTGCAAGGCATGCTTGCACAATAACAGAGATTGCTAAAAACTTTTTTTAGCTGCCCTCGTGTGTAATTATATACTCTATATTACAACAAACTTTACTTTTCTACATTTATTTCAGTAAAAGAACAAATTTATAATTAATGAAAATCAGGTTTATAGATTGTACTTTTAGCTTGGTGGCTCTGATGGATTTACTTTACTCATGGAAACACCTATGGAACCAGGTAAGAGATGCAGATGTTCAATAGCACTGAGAACATCAATTGGTGCTTCTCTAATCTTTTAAAAGAATTATGACTCATTTAGACCCATTCAAACTAAACAGAAAAAATCAGTTTGGTGACTTGTCTTAGGCCACAAAGGTATCAAGAAGAACAGCAGGAGATGGGTAGGAAGCAGATGGGTATTTTCTCACTCTCTATCCCCCTAGCCGTGACATAGGACTTATATTCAAATCCTGCCGTGAGTGATATATTGGAAGTAGATAATTTTCCCTCTCTGCTTTCTTAATACTCCTTTTTACTCTGAATCAGTACAGGACAACTCCTAGGAATGCAGTACATCCAAGTGTCAAATAAGGCAAATAGCAAAATCATCTATTCTGAGATGCACAATGGAAACTAAGTGTGGATGACCATAGGAAGAAGACTGATTGCAGGATACAATGATGAGTATACATTCATTCCCTATTTCTAGCTAAAATCTACTCAGATGCTTTCAAATTGCTTAGAAAGAAATTTACCTTTTATTATTCTATTAGGCAATAGAAAAGAGAAAACCCTATTATACTGGTAGAACTACATTAAAGAAACGCCAGAAAGATATCAAAGATTTATTTAGAGGTTGTGGGCACAATTTGTCCTTTAGCAGATGTGAAGTTGGGAGGGATTTCTGCTTTCCATAATGGTACCCTACAAAATTCAAAATACCTTAGCTTGTTGAGAAAAGTAGACAATTTGGGGGTAGGAGGTCCTGTTTGAAGATACAAGAGAACTAAGAATATATTGAAAAACTACCTACCAAAATTTGAGAGAGGACAGAAATTCAGAAAAGGGACTGTTTCTTGGGGGTTATTTGCTGATTGCCAATTATGGAAGTGTACAGATGAAAAACTGACAGTGCTTTAGACAGTCTCCCGTCTGAGGTGGGAGGCTGAAATTGGAAGCCTGAGTCCACCAATGTAATGACAGGAGACTGGTGAAACCTCCAGGCTTTTGAATAGAGATTCTCATTTGCTCTTACAAATAAGAATAACAGGGTAAAGCAGTCCTCAAAGGGGCTGCACCCTTTATGGTCACTACGTCTGATAAGGGAGCCTACATTGCTAGAACTCCGGTCCCTGGGAGAGGCACATGTAAATTGTGTCTGAGAATGGTAAACTCTTAAAAGTAGAATCCAATTCTACATTTACATTTGAAAAATAAATTAAAAACTCAGTTTACAGTTAAGAACTGTTTCAATAGATGAGAAATATAGATAGGTTGATAATTGATATAGATGATAGATAAGTAGATAGATGATAGATAGATAGATAGATAGATAGATAGATAGATGATACAGAAATACCCAAGACAGAGTAAATGACAGTAGAATACAATGAAGAAGTTCAAAATATGTTCAAGAAGTGAAAGAAAGAATTGAATAGAAGCAATATTTGAAGTTACTGTGTCTGAGAATTTTGTAACACGGAAGGACAACCAATCATGGACTAAAAAAGATCTACAAACAGTTTAACTATGATAAATACAAAATGAGTATGAATGACATCTTGGTACATCGTAATAAAACTCCAGGAAAACAAAGACAAAAATAAAATGTCAAATGGAAGAAGACATACATTTTCAATGTAACAAGATTTTTAACATACACTTGATTTTTTTGTAACAGCTTTATTAAAATATATTCACATACCATATAATTTATCATTTAAAGTGTGTAATTCAATACTTTGAAAATTTATATACACAGGGTTTTCAACTATCAACCAAACAACGTTTTCATCACTCCAAAAAACAAACTTTATAGCCTTCAGCTTCAGTCCAATTCTCTTTCCCCATTCTAACCCTAGGCAACCACTTTCTGTCTCAATTTTCCTATTCCGGAAATTTCATAGAAATGGCATCAGGTAACATGTGTTCTTCTCCTACTGGCTTCTTTCACTTAGTAAAATGTTTCCAGGCTTCATCCAGGTGTAGCATGTATCATTATTCAACTTATTTTTGTGGCCCAATAATATTCAATTGTATGTATATGCAGGGATACCTTGGGTTTGGTTGTAGGCCACTGCAATAAAGCAAATATCACAGTAAAGTGAGTCAAATATTTTTTGAATTTCCCAGTGCATATAAAAGTTATGTTTATATCACAATGCAGTCTATTAAATTGCAATAGCATTATATCTAAAAAAAACCAATGTGCACACCTTAAAAAAATACTTCCTTGCTAAAAATGCTAACCATCATCTGAGCTTTCAGCGACTTATAATCTTTTTTTGCTGGTGAAGGATCTTGCCTTGATGTTGACTGACCAGGGTGGGGTGGCTGTGGCAGTTTCTTAAAACATGTCAACAGTGAAGTTTGTTGCATTGAGTGACTCTTACTTTTATGAATGATTTTTATGTACCATGCAGTGCTGTTTGATAGCATTTCACCCACAGTAGAACTTCTTTTAAATTTAAAGTCCATTCTCTTAAACCCTGCCACTAGTTTAGAAAGTGATTTCTTTGCTCATTCACAAGTAACTCTTCATCCATTCGAGTTTGATCATGAGATGGCAGCAATGCAGTCCCATCTTCAGGCGCCACTTTTAATTCTAGTTCTCTTCCTGTTTCTACCATCTCTGCAGTGACTGCCTCCACTGATGTCCTGAATCCTTCCAAGTCCTCCCTAAGGGTAGGAACTAACTTCTTCCAAACTCCTGTGAATGTGGATATGTTGACCTCTTCCCATGAATCACAAATGTTATTAATGGCATCTAGAATGGTGAATCCTTTCCAGAAGGTTTTCTATTGACTTTGCTCAGCTCCATCAGAGGAATCCCTTCAAATGGCAGCTAGAGCTTTTCAAAATGTATTTCTTCAATAATAAGACTTGAAAATTGAAATGACTCCTTGATTCATGGGCTGAAGGATGGATGTTGTATCAGTAGGCATGAAAACAACATTCATCTCATTGTTCATCTCCATTAGAGCTCTTGGGTGACCAGTTGCATTGCCAATGAGCAGCTGCATTTTGAAAGGAATCCTTTGTTTCTCAGCATTAGGTCTCAACAGTGGGTTTTAAATATTCAGTAAACCATGTTGTAAACAGATGTGCTGTCATCCAGGCTTTGTTATTCCATTTATAGAACACAGGCAGAGCAGATTGAGCATCATTCTTAAGGGCCCAAAGGTTGAGCACTGACGTCACTTTTCCAAATGCATCAGCCCCTAACAAGACAGTCAGCTTATCTTTTAATGTTTTGAAGCCAGACATTGACTTCTCTCTAGCTCTGAAAGTCCTTGATGGCATCTTCTTCTAATAGAAGGCTGTTTTGTCTATGATGAAAATCTGTTAGTGTAGCCACCCTCATGAATTATCTTAGCTGGACCTTCTGGATAACTTGCTTCAGCTTCTATGCCAGAATTTGCTGCTTCACCTTGCACATTTATGTTATAGACCTGGCTTCTTTCCTTATGCCTCAGGATTCAACCTCTGCCAGCTTCATACTTTGCTTCTTCAGCTTTCTCACCTATCACCACCTTTGCAGAATTACAGAGAGTTAGGGCCTTGCTCTGGATTGGACTTTGGCTTAAGGGAACATTGTGCCTGGTTTGATCTTCTGTCCAGACCACTCAAACTCTCTCCATATCAGCAAGAAGGCTGTTTTGCTTTCTTATCATTCATGTGTTCACTGGAGTAGTACTTTTAATTTCCTTCAAGAACTTTTCCTTTGTATTCACAACATGGCTAACGTTTGGTGCAAGAAACCTCACTTTTGGCCTGTCTTGGCCTTTGACCTGCCTTCATCACTAAGCTTAATCATTTCTAGCTTTTGTTTAAAGTGAGAGACATGTGACTTTTCCTTACAATTAGTGGCCATTGTAGGGTTGGTTATTCATTGGCCTAAAGCCAATGCTATTGTTTCTCAGGGAATAGGAGGATAAGGAAAGGGAGAGAGATGAAAGAATAGCCAGTTGGTGGAGCAGTCAAAACACTCACATTTATTGATGAAATTTACCATCTTATTTGGGCACAGTTTGTGGCACTCTAAAACAATTCCAATAATAACATCAAATATCACTGAGCACAGGACACCATGACAAATATGATAATAATGAAAAAGTTGGAAATATTGCAAGCAGTACCAAAATGTGGCAGAGACATGAAGTGAGCACATGTTATTGGAAAAATGGTGTCAATAGACTTGCTTGACATAGGGTTGCCACAAATCTTCAATTTGTAAGAAACACAATACTTGGCAAAGTGCAATAAAATGAAGTAAAGTAACTTGAGGTATGCCTGTGCCACATTTTGTTTATCCATTCATCAGCAAATGGACATTTGGATTGCTTCTATGTTTTAGCTATTATGAACAATGCTGCTCTGAAACTGCAAATGTGAGTATGAAATTGTTTGCAAAGTTTTGAGTGGACATATGTTTATCTTGGGTAGATCCCTCAGAGTGGAATTGTTGGGTCAATGGTAACTGTATGTTTAATGCTTTGAAGAATTACTAGACTATTTTCCAAAGCATTTGCACCATTTACCTTCTCACCAGCAATGTAATTGGAAATAAGGAGTTCTGATTTCTCCATATCTCCATGAGTGGCCAATACTTGTCATTTTCTGTTTGTTTATATCTGTCTGTTTGTTTTTATCTCCATCCTAGAAGGTGTGAAGTGGGTTGTGAAATGCTGTCATCTTAACAAAACTAATGAAGTCAGAAGTCAATAGAATAATATATTTAAAGAAAATAACTGCCAGCCTAGAAGTCTTTGCTTAGTGAAAAAGTACTTCAAAGTTAATTTCAAATAAAGAGAAAAATTTAAAATTGATAGCAGTAATGATCAGCACATCTGTACTAGGAGAACTCAAGCCTGTTCTTCGGGCAGAAGGAAAATGTTCCTTGATGAAAACCATATGTGCATAAATCTCTAAATTTCATGCTGGAAGTCAGCTGATCTCTAAATTTCTTTTCTTAACACCTAGTAGAACAAGAACACCCCATTTCCTTCAAATGGAATAGATTCTTCATTTTTCCCCCTTGCTTTGGAAGTAATACAGTCAGGTTCGTTTCAGATATATTTGAGTGGTAGTTATATTCATGAGTTTGGATTTTACCTTCTTTTTTATTTTATTTTTTAAAATTTTATTTATTTATTCATGAGAGACATAGAGAGAGAGAGAGAGGCAGAGACACAGGCAGAGGAAGAAGCAGGCTCCATGCAGGGAGCCTGACATGGGACTCAATCCAGGGTCTCCAGGATGACACCCCGGGCCAAAGGCAGGTGCTAAACTGCTGAGCCACCAGGGCTGCCCTGGATTTTACCTTCTGATAATGGGGACCATTTTTTTTAATGGGGACCATTTTGAAAGACAATTCCTATTGCATTGTGGATTGTCAGGGAGTAAGAGGAGATACAGGAGACCAATTAGGTCATTGGGCAGGTCTGAGGAGTTGTTACCAGATGAGAGGTGAGATGGTCACTGTTAGGAGATGGGGACAATTGTCACTCTTAGGGCTGGGACATATAAGCTTGGCAGGTTGGATGTAGGGGATAAGAATGAAGAAGGAGATAAGGAAATATAAAGGAAGATACTAGTCAGAAAAAGAGGGAAGAATCATTTTGTAAGGAAGGAAATTAGTTAATATTTGAAGATGCAGAATGGGAGGTGCCTGTGGAAAACCTGTGACTGCGTAAGTAAAGTAGGTTTAGAGTTCAGGGAGAAGACATATTTTTGGCTCCTGAGCATATTGGTTCACAGCAACAGCCTTGGGAATGGATGAACTCTCTATGGAGGACTCTTCCCAGAAGGGTGTTGACAATCAGGGGCACTTTCAGAATCACACTGGCTTTCTTCCAAAGACCATGTCAAGGACACACCCCTTGTGCATTCTGATCTAATTGGACTGTGGTGAAACCTGTGATTCTCAAATTCATCCTTGGTTGAATGTAACTGCATAGAGAGACAAAAGAAGTCTCAAGGAATTTAGGGGATGGAGAGAGGAAAATAGAAGTTGCAAAGTCCAGAGAGAAAGGGTGTCCAGAATGGTGAAGAGAAAATCTGAGAGGAATGATGTTCCAGAAGCTGAGAGAAGAGATTATTTCACAAAGGAGATCATATTGAAATAAGAACAGAATATATAAGACAGCTGAGTGACTTAGAAAGCAACTTCAGCTGATTTCAGGCTGCCTTTCAGACAAAAGACAGAATGTGTGTGTGTACATTTGTTCACATGCATGCACACACATGTGCACAAAGAGGGAGCTTTGGGAAGAAGTGGAGGCTGCAAAAGTACAGACAGGTAAGTATAAGCATCTCCAGTGCTTATAGACTCTAGTGTACAGTCTGCCCCAGAGGAGAAGTTTATATTTTGTCCATCAATTAAAAGAAAGGAGATAGAAAATCAATCAATAACACATACAATTTGTATAAAAGAAGCCCTGTGTCAATGTGCTAGAAATGAAAATATGTGGCACCGTGATTTAGAGGACACAGGGAAAAGTAATAATGTATGAGGTGACTTTTATAGGTCAAAAAATAAAATCTCTAAAAGAGCACTGAGATCATGAAAAAAGAGAGGAAGGAGGAACATGGATGGGATAGAATGAAGGCATGGGGGAGCTTGGGTCAATGATGAGATAATTACTGCTATCACTTTTTAATTTTTAGTTACAGCTTAAACAAAGAAAATAGGATGGACATAAAAGAACTGTTGCAATTCCACATCTCTGCGTAATTTACCTGAACCATGTCAGTGGTAGAAAAACTACTGAAAATAGTCCTGAGTAATTGAGGAAGAAGGAAATGGGACAGTGCATTGTAATGGTCTCTCTCTGTTTGCAGCAGATGTTCAATGGGAAGCCCCAAACAGTTGCTGCTGTTTGTTATGCATGGCTCAGAACAGAACAGCTTGTGGAAGCTGTGAGCACAGACGCTGCAGCCTGAAAATAGGCCACAGTCGTCAAATTTGTGGGGAGCATCGTGAAGAGGAGCTGCTTACGATATCCTGGGGGTGGTGGATTAGGTGACTTTTCTATTTCTGACCTAGGAGCAAGATCATCAAGATACAATGAAACTTAATTCTACATTGAGAATTTGTCTTTACAATTTCTACACTGGAATATTTCTATCACTTCAAAAATAAATATTGATCGCTTTTCTAATGTTTAATGCAGTATAATTCCACTTTATTTATTTATTTATTTATTTATTTATTTATTTATTTATTACACTATTTTTAATACAAAGCTAAGAAAGAATAGGACTTTCTGTTAACCTCACTTCATTTGAGAGAAAGAATCATGTGTTGACCTAACAACTTAATGCTCTGTGGTGAAAGTGGTCTTCGTGTTATCCTATATGAGGATATGAGGGTATGAGGGTATGAGGATGACTTATGTAGGGTGGATAGATGTGCACAGTGCTATTTGTAACTTTGCCACTAGATGATAGATGATGACCAGGGACTGCACATCATCTACTCTGGTCCTTGGCATTTACAGAGCTCTACAACCACCTTTGGCCTTTGTTCTTACTTTTTTTTTCTTTGTTCTTCTTACTTAACATGATGCTGTTTATAATAGCACTGAAATGAGAAATATATTTCCCGTAGGTAATTTATTGGCCTTAACTGAACACTAATCATATACTAGGCAATGAGATAGGCATGGATCTCCATTCTATAGATGAGAAAGTAGAGATTTGGGGAAATTAACATGAAAGTCAAAAAGTGGAATCAACTCAAAACTAAGTCTGTTTGACTTTAAACTTCCAATGGGCACATGGCAAGGTTGCATCATCTCTAAAACAGATGGAGAAAAAGTTCTTAATACTAGACAAAGCATTTTCCAGAGGCCTGGATCACTGGTTATTCCTCTGTCTAGTGGGAAGGGTGCATAGTTAGAGGGGCCTCTGCAGTCCGGGTGGACTCGTCCCAGAGAGTCCTGCTTTGGATTAGCTGTCATACACAGATGGGGTGGGCAGAGTGGCATGAAACCCATGTAAGGAGTTTGGGGTATCAGGTATATTCCCAATACCTTGCAAAACTGCTATTCATAGTAATAGTGGAGATTAGGTGGCTGATTATTCACCTGTCTTTCTGTTGTGAATCTTCCTAAAGGAGGGCAATTTATAAATTAATTTCAAAAGTCAAGTAGGAAAAAATATCTACTGTATAGTACTCATCCTATCTAGTTGATTAACTCAAGGTTCAAATTGAGGGTGACACTTGAAAACATCTGTATTGTAGTTGCTGAATATAAGCCCTTCATCTCCAATTAAAATACTTAAAATAGGTATCATGTTTGATACCTCTTATCGTTTCCACAGTGCCTTAAACCAAAGCAGCAAAACCAGAAAGTTTGTTGAATGATTATGAATCTGCTGTTTGGTTTTCTTTTGCTCTGAAGCTTGAAAATGAGCAGCTCCTGTGGTATAGGTTTAGGGATGCTCTATATATTCATAGGTTTTTCTTGCAGGAACTCAACCATATTCTCATCATGAAAATGGAAGAAAAATTCCCTCCTGTTCCAACAGGATCAGAATGAAAAGTGATCATATTGAAATAGACCTGGAGCATTCTCCATAATAAAGGCTTACTCTCCAAGGGAAAAGACTTTAGGAGAGCCTTATCTGACCAGGAGGAAGGCGATTAGCCAGCTCTAGCCTCCTCTAGCCTTCCTGTTTTACCTTAAAAGCTGAGAAACACTTCTGAAGGTCACAACCCAGGGACTCAGGGCCATTAAAACACTGAGATTTAATTAAAAGATAGAGAATGCTTCATTTCTGCCACATCTTACCCTGGATTAACAGGGCTCCAGTATATTACAGTGGATTATGGTTTAAAGAACTGCAAGACACAAACTCTACTTAAGTAGGAGTTCTTAGGAAAACCCCAAGACATAAGAGAGGAGAAGGAAACAAGAATACTAGAGGACACTGAAGCCTCTAGCACCTGCAGCTAAAGCAAACATTAAACACACCCCAGATCGTAGCCAAATTAACATAAAATCTCACGCTAAAATCCTGTTTGCCTTGTTTCCTACTTTTCTGATACATCATGTTTGTCTTTCAACAACAAAATTGCAAGATATGCTAAAAGACAAAAATAAAAAAGAAAGAACCCCAAAAGATAAGAAACACACTCTGAAAAGACAAAGCAAGCAAGGATCAGAATGAGACTCAGGTGTGACACAGCTTTTGAAATAATCAGAGACAGAACTTCAGTTAACTCTGAATAATATCCTAATTGTTCTAATGGAAAAAGTGGGCAACACACAAGAACAGATGGGCAATGTAAGCAGAGAGACAAACACTACTAGAAAGAATTCAAAGGAAATACTAGAAATCATAAACATTGAAAAAGAAAAGAATACCTGTGATTGAATACAGCCAAGGAAATAATTAGTGAATTTGAAGATATTTTAATAGAAAATTACCAAACCAAAATGCAAAGACAAAAATTAAAAATAAGGGGTACATGGGTGGCTTAGGTGGTTAAGCAACTGCCTTTGGCTCTGTTCATGATCCCAGGATCCTGGGATTGAGCCTGTATCTGGCTCCCTGCTCAATGGGAAGTCTGCTTCTCTCTCTCCCCACTGCTTGGGCTCTCTTTCTTGCAATTTCTCTTTCTCTCAAATAAATAAATAAATAAGATCTTTAAAAAAGTAATAAATTAATAAGATACCCAAGAACTATGGGACAATTACAAAAGAAGCAAGATAAGTGTTATTAGAATATTAGGGAAGAAAAAAAGAAAAGAATAGAAGAAAATTTTAAAGCAATAATGGCTAAGAATTTCCAAAATTAAAGGCTGACACCAAACCACAGATCCAAAAGACTTAGAGAATACCAAAATAAAAACCAAAAGTCAACACTCAGGCATATCACATTCAAGCTGCATAAAAGCAGAGACAAAGAATATCTTGAGAGAATTCAGAGGAAAATAACATAAGGCAACAAGGATAAGAATGACATTAGACTTCAAATTAAAAACCATGCAAGTAGGAAGTGTACTGAAATACTTAAAGTGCTAACGTAGAAAATACCAACCTAAAATTCTTTATCCAGTGAAATCATTTTTCAGAAGTAAAGAAAAAGCAAAGTTTCTATCAGACAAAAATCGAGGGAATTTGTGAAGAGTAGATCAATGCAGAAACTTCGACCTACAGAAAGAGAGGAACAAAGGTGGAGAAGGAATAAATGAAGGTAAATAAAATAACTTCTTCTTGATTAACTGATTAGGTAGCTTCTATTTTCAAATTAATAATGTAGCAATTTATAGGGCACATATGGCATATGAAAAAATAAGTAAATTGAATGATATCAATGTTATAAGGGGTAAAGAGAACTTAAGAATGCTTGGTTATAAGATATATGCACTATCCCCGAAAGCTTCATAGTTTTATATGAAAAGTGACTTAGATTCACAGTATATTTTGCATTTTTTAAAAAAGGAAAAAAATTAAAAGAAGTATAAGTGATAGACTAAGTGAAGTGAGAAAATGGAATAATGTAAAATGCTCAGTTTATATCAGAAATGGTATAAAAAGAAGGGAAGGGAGAAAAAAGAAATGAAGAACAAGTGCAGGGAATGGAAAACCAGTTGCCTATATGGTAGATGCCAACCCATCTGTATCAATAATTGTCCTAATTAAAAAATAGAGATTGTCAGAGTGGAGAAAAAGGAGTGACCCAACTGTAACAAACTCACTGTAAATATAAAGACACAGATAAAAGTAAGAGGGTGGAAAAAATATACCATGCTAACCCTAATCAAAAGAAAGTTGGAGTAATTATGTTAACTTCAGACAAAACCAACTTTAGAACAAAGAAAATTACTAGTGATAAAGAGGAACATTACATAATAATAAAGGAGGCGATTCTTCAAGCAAGAAGACATAATAATCCTTAATGTGTATGTATCTTACAGCAAAGCATCAAAATATGTGAGGCACATCACATCAAAATATGTGAGGCAAGGAAATTGAGACTCTGTACAGAGATGGTGATATAGGAGTTTCCTCTCATCCACATATCAGACGGACAGCTACACATAGAACAGTTCCTCCTCAGAGAAAGTCAGACACCAGGTGAGTGACTCCTACATAACCACTGAGAAAATTCCCATATGGAAATGAATAGGAAAAACTAGAACAGACTCTCACTCTAAACTCAACCCCTTGCATGGTGGCATACAATTAGGACAGAACTCCCAACTCTTAGATTCTCTCAGAGAATGAAGGGTTTGTACCACATAGCCAAATTTTAAGGCTACCACCTGAGGGATGGGGCCCCCAAATCTCCTAGCTCTGAAAGTCAACAGGGCTTGTGTGTATTGGTTCAATAGGACTACAGCACGCAAAGAAGCAGTTGACACACATAATACTCACTTGGCTGTCCCTACAGAGCTCAGTGCAGAAAAGCAGGTAAAAACACTCATTTTTCAGTTTCTTCCTGGAAGGGGTTTAATTGCATACTTTACCAGATGTTGCTTGATTTCAACTATAGTACAAAGCATAGAAATCAAAACAATATGATGTTGCCATAAAAACATAGACCAATAGAACAAAATTGACATCCCAGAAACAAATCCATGCATATATGGTCAATTAATTTTTGGCAAAGGAGCCAAGAATATAAAATGGGGAAAGGATGGTTTCTTTTTTTTTTAAGATTATTTATTTATTCAAGAGAGGCACAGACAGAAAGAGGCAGAGACATAGAGGTAGAAACAGGCTCCTCACAGGGAGCCTGATGTGGTATTCAATCCCAGGACCCTGGGATTGCAACCTGAGAAGAAAGCAGACGCTCAACCACTGAGTCACCCAGGCACCCAAGGATAGTTTCTTCAATAAATGGTGATGGGGCAACTTGATGTCTACATGCAAAAGAATGAAATTGGATCTTATTTTACATCACACCCAAAAAACAAACTCAAAATGGATTAAAAATGTGAATCTAAAACCTGAAACCAGAAACATAGAAAACATAGGGAGTATGGGCCTTGACATTGGTCTTGGAAATGATTTTTTTTTTTTTTTTTTTAGATTTAACACCAAAAACACAGGTTAAAAAAGCTAAAATAAACAAACAGAACTAGATAAACTAAAAAAGCCTCTGCACAGCAAAGAGAGCCATCAGGGGCTCCTGGGTGGTTCAGCTGGTTAAGCTTCTGCCTTTGGCTTAGGTCATGATCTCAGGGTCCTGGAATCAAGCCCCACAATCAGGCTCACTGCTCAGTGGGGAGCCTGTTTCTACCTCTATAAATAAATGAATAAAATCTTAAAAAAAAAAGCCATCAACAAAATGAGAAGGAAACTTACCGAATGGGTGAAATTATTTGCAAGTCATATATTCTATAAAAGGTTTATATCAAAAAAATATAAGGTACTCCTTTAAGTCAATAGCAATAAAAACCGCAAGAATATAATTAAAAAATGGATATAAACCTGAATAGACCTTTTCCCAAAGAAGACATACAGAAGGCCAACAAATACATGAAAAGATCCCCAATATTACTCATCATCAGGGAAACGCAAATCAAAATCATAACAAGATACCCCTTCATACTTCTTGGGATGTCAATTATCATAAAGATAAAAGATTTTAAAAGGCTGATGAAGATGTGGAAAGAAGGGAACTCTTGTGCATTGTTGGTCATAATGTAAACTGGTAGGGCCACTATGGAAAATAGTATGGAGGGTTCAAGAAGGTAAAAATAAAAACATACAATCAAAAAAGAAATTAAAAATAGAATTACCTACTTCTAGGTTTATAACCAAAGGAAATGATCTTAGATAAATAGACAAAGGGAATTTAATTGAGGAAGGATAGTCTTTTCAACAAATATTGCTGTGACAATTGAATCTCCATATATAAAAGGAAAAAGAAAGAGAAGAAAAAAAGAATGAAAGAGAGAAAAAGAATCTAGGCAGAGACATTACATCTTTTATAAAAATTAACTCAAGGAATGTCTGGGTGGCTCAGCAGTTGAGCATCTGCGTTTGCCTCAGGGCGTGATCCCGGAGTCCCAGGATGGAGTCCCACATCAGGCTTCCTGCATGGAGTCTGCTTTTCCCTCTACCTATGTCTCTGACTCTCTCTCTCTCTCTCTCTCTCTGTGTGTCTCTCATGAATAAATAAATAAATAAATAAATAAATAAATAAATAAATAAATAAAATCTTTTAAAAAATTAACTCAAAATGGGTCATATAGACCTAAGTGTAAAATGCAGAAGTATAAAACTTTTAGAAGGGTTTATGATGAGCTATTAAATATAACAACCAAAACCACTATCCATGAAGAAAAAAAAATAAAAAACCTGATAAATTGGATTGTATTAAAATTAAAAATTCCTGCTCTGTGGAAAACAACTAATAACTAACTAATAAAGGACTAATAAAGGAACTTGCATCTAAATATACAAATAGCTCTTAAAACTCAAGTATAAGAAAATAGATCAATTAAAAAGTTGAGAAAGGGATCTGAACAGATATCTCACCATAGAAGTTATAGAAATGGCAAGTAGGCACAAATAAAAGAGCTCAGCATCGTTATTTAATGGGGAATTGCACATTAAACAAGATATCACTAAACAAGAAGTAGAATGACTGAAATCCAGAAAACTGGCAATACCAAATATCAGCTAGGGTACAGAACAATAGCAACTAATCTATTGCAGGTAGGAACCCAAAATGGTACAACCCCTTTGAAAGCAGCTCTTAAAAATCTAAGCAGAGTCTAATCATATGATCCAGAAATTTCACCCTAGTGTTTACCCAACTGATTTGAAAAGTTATGCACACAGAAAAAAACTATGTGTAAATATCTATAAAGCTTTATTCATAGTAACCCAAAGCTGGAAGCAATGAAGATGGCCTTCAATGGGTGAATGGAAAAACAGATACATTAATACCATGGAATGTTACTACACACACCCAATAATGGAATATTATTCACTGATAAAAATAAATGAGCAATCAAGCCATGAAAAGGCAGAATAACTTTAAATGTATGTAAGTAAGTAAAAAAATTCAGTTTAAAAAAAAATAAAGCAATTCAGGCAAGAGTCCTAAAATACACTGGACATTTGTAGAGACACACAGCTTGATGTGTGGAGTAGATCAAAGTGAGATGATTTCTATTTCACATTCTTATCCATCAGAGATCATGTTTCAGGGGAGATAAGAATAACCAGTTGGACAAGATGACTTACTTACGTAGTGATTGTCAGCAGGTCTCTCCTCAGCTTTCTCTTGCTTATACAATGAGCCCACAGCTGGAATGGTGGCAGAGATGAAAGCTGTGGATTCACAGCATGGACTTCCTTTCACCTGGGTTAATCTACCTATTACTGCAAATGGAGTTTTGATGCATCAGAAAGAGAATGTCGGGATGCTGACCTTTAAGTGTGTTATAGAATTAAAAATAACTTCCATTATATAATAATATAATCAATAGTAGAATACCTGGATCTCAAAACCAAGGAATGGAAGTTGGGATGACTCTGCTAACTCATTATTCTCATTGACTCACGGGAGTATTTGTGCTTTCTTCCTAAGAACTTTAGGCTGTATGGGTCCAGAGGTCTGGGTTCCTAGAAGAAGGATACCTTAATCTCAGAAACCAGAAAGAGTTGAATTAGATATACAGCTACTTGCCACCAGCTCATCTTTGACTCCTTATAACATTGGGCAAACAGGCAAAGAATGGAGTTACTTTACTAATAGAGGTAGTTTACCTTTGTCCTCATTATGAAGTACAGTCACAGCTACATAATATGAGTAAGGAGGAATCAGTCTTTGAGAAGATCACTCATGTAATCCATCGGGAAGTCACTTGGTGTTCCATGTCTAATTTCCACTGTGAAGAGATCATTATATCAACCACATTCTGGTAAGAGCATGTTAACAGAGGCTCAAATCCCTTATGGATGAAAGTCTGAGGCACCTACCGGTTCAAGACATCTGGTCTGGCAGAGATGCTAGATGAGAGTACAGGGCATCTAGAGTGGGAGGTAGAGAAGAGACATAATATGAATCATGGCCTATCCATTGTCCCACCAAGTTTCTTCCCCCTAATTATTATTAAGAATCAGAATTTTGGAGAAGCTGTGACATGATGGCATGTACTCAATGTAAGTAGCAAATGGGTCGAAGCATGAAAGGAGGGAGCAGTAGGAGAAAGGGTCAGTATCTGTCATATTCCACTCAGATTCCTTGGGTCCCTCCAGAGATTCTGTGTGCCTGTTCTCCAGGTTCTGTGTACTTCACTATTAAAAGTTCATACCTACAAGCTTCTTTAGAGGGTTATTGTTAGGTTATTGAATCTGCTTCATTTGATGCCCCAAGAGCCAGAAGTGCCTGGCAGTTAATTTCCCCTCCAGGCAATCTGTTAATGACACTGGTATATGAGGATGAGAGCCCAGCTCCTGTGCCTCTAGATGGGAAACTTATTTTCTGAGGCTTCCCTGGGCTTCTTATTCCTTCCTTTCCTGCTTTTCCCACTCCCTACCAACCACAAAGCTTCTTTGTAGGAGCACTTTCTTAATAAGTCACTTGCATAAGAATCTACTTCTGAGAAATCTGACCTAAGATTATGAGAACTTTTCATAACATATATTGGGACTGCTGAATATACATTTGAGGGATAATACATTATATCCACACTTCTCACCATATACAAGAATAAATTTCAAGTAGATTAAAGAGCTAACAATAACATTAAAAACTTTAGGAAAATATATTCTATGATCTTGAGATAGCAGGCTTTTCTGAACATGGTATGAAATCAATATAAAAATAGTAAATATAATGATGAACTAATGTAAGATTTTCTGATGAACAGAAGATGCTCTATGCTAAAAAGATGAAAGACAGACTGAAAAAATATTTACAACATATATAACACAGTTATATAAATTATATATAAAGGGCTCTACAGATAAAAAAGCCAAACCAATTAACCCAAAGAGAAAATGAGAAAAAGAATATGTAAAGGAAATTCACAGATGGAATGTACTTAGCCACACTAGTAAAAAAAAAAAAAATGCAAATTAAAATTAAATATAATCCTTGGAATAAATTGGAATAGGATATTGGAAAAAAAAAACTTATGATTGGCAAGCATATGTGAAAATGAGAACTTATATCCACCTCTGGATAGACAGAATTTTGTCAGTATCTACTGATATTTTATTTTATTATGATTTTTTCTACTGATATTTTAAATGTGTAAACCTATACTTCAAGAACACCTTTTGTAAGAATTTATCCTATAGAAGTACTTGCAGGATTGAAAAGGTAGATAAATGCACATGCTTTGTAAAATCAATTGGAAATGAATTAAATGCAGTATTGAACAACTAATCAGATAATTTGAAGTTTCATTAACTGAGGAAACACTGGAAAATTGTAGCAATCCAAAAAATGATGTGATTTACATGTGCTGGTGTTGAAAGGACTTTGATGCATGGGTAAAAATTTTGGAAAAATGTATAGTATTTGGCTACATTTGTATAAAACCACTATCAACAACAAATCTCTTTGTGTGTGTGCTTACATATACACAAGTTTACCGACTTCTGTCTTAAGTTGATGGATGTCTTGTATCCTTGATCACTGATCTGTGTTCCACAACTCATCTATAATCACTATATATGTTTGTGATATTTAATGTCCATTGCATCATAACTGTAGGAGTTAAGAGCATGGGTTTTGCAGTCAGCTGTATCAGAATGACGGCTCCACCATCTGAGAGTATTGACCTTGGGCAAGTTCCTCAAATCCCTAAGCTTCAATTACCTCATTTGCTAAAAGTGGATAAGAGTAATATCTCTACTTCTTTAGTGAGGTGAAATAAATAAGAAATACGATAAGAGCTGCCTGCAAATTGCCCACCAAGTCAGTAGTTATTTATCATCCCCACAGGGATGCATTCCTCCAGATTCAGTGGCTAAGGGAGAGGAATTTTGAATGAAGTCTTATGGTTCTCAAACATTTTTGAGGGAAAACAAAAATTGAAGGCTTCTACTTCTAAAATATCTTCTCTAGATAGCATACCAAACTTCAGAGTAGTTTAATTCAAAAGTCCTGAAAATGTCAAAAGTCCTGAACATGTCCTGGCCCTCCATTACTACCATTTTAGTCTCCCATCTTTCTTTAGCAGATCTCTTTAATCTTGTTATAGAAGCACGAATTTTGGGTTCTTTTTTTTTCTGAAGAATAAATTTGCAGCTCAATACCATATGAAAAGAAATAAGTAAATGTTGAAACGAAGGACAATAAAATAGAGTAATAAACTAAAAGCACAAAGTAAAACATCACCAGCAGAAAAACTAAACAGAATATCCAGGGAAGTTAATGGTTTTGAATCACATAGATTGTGTTAAACCTCCACATGACAATAGTTGAGGATTTAAGGTTAATTACTGAAATTGCTTTGCCACTGTCTCCTTTCACAAAGTTATGGCATATATTATTTTCAGCAACCATGTAATCTGGTTAAATACTTTAGAAAGTAAAATAAAGAAGAATGGCA
The DNA here is from genome assembly GCF_053574225.1 of Canis aureus. Lineage (NCBI taxonomy): Eukaryota > Metazoa > Chordata > Mammalia > Carnivora > Canidae > Canis > Canis aureus. The sequence continues at coordinate 16,513,254 of NC_135634.1, forward strand.
TTGATTTGAGAAACACCTGTGTGCTTTTGGTCTCGAGCTTACTCCTCTCCTCACTTTCTTCCTCTCTCAACAAGGGTGATAATGCCTTCATTTTTAGGACTTTTATGAAGAGTAGAGATAAAATAAATAGTAACTACCAAAGTGCCTGGAACATAGTAAGTACTCAACAAAGCGTAGCTAATGATCCGGAAATTGTGTCAATACTTTGACTCAGAGCGTTTCCCTCAATAAAATTCCAGAATAAAGGTTTGTGCCACTCTAGAGGTCACCTAAGAAATGTGATATTATATTCGGAGGTATAGGTCAGACTCTTCAGAAATCTTTTTTTAAGTATCTCAGGTAAGGCTCAAAAATTTCTTTTTCTTTCTTTCTTTTTTTTTTTTTTTTTTTTTTTTAGATTGTATTTATCTATTTGAGAGAGAGGTAGAGAGAGCAGAGAGGAAGAGGTGGAAGCCGACTCCCTATTGAGCAGAGAACCTGAGGCGGGGCTGAATCTCAGGACCCCAAGGGGAGATCATGACCTGAGTCAAAGGCAGACTCTTTTTTTTTTTTTTAAGATTTTATTTATTTATTCCTGAGACACACACACACAGAGGCAGAGACACAGGCAGAGGGAGAAGCAGGCTCCATGCAGGGAGCCTCATGGGGACTCGATCCGAGGACCCCGGGATTACATTCTGAGCCAAAGGCAGACGCTCAACCACTCAGCCATCCAGGCACTGCAGAAATGTCTTGCCTAAAGAGAATCTCAGTGAACCTTGGAATCTACCTCCATTTCACTTCCATCAGGGATCTAGTCTTACTAATTTCCCCCAGGGCCACCCTTTCTTCTATTTCATGCCTTCTCATCTCTTGGATAAACATCATCAGGTTTTTGCCTTCTGTGATATGTTGTTTCCCTATCTGCCATGAGAGCAGCCTATTGTCTAAAGATTTCCTTTATTCAAGTGTTTCCATGTTTCTCCAGAAGGTATCGACATGTGTTTGCAAACAAATTTTATTCAGTGCCTTGTTATAGCTGCTAGCTTTCTTTCCTCTGTCTCCTGAAGCCCTAATTGGCTTGGTACTCACTTGTCTCTCTGATATCACAATATCACTTCTTTTTGTGACAATTCCTGAAGGCCATTGGATGTCTGTGCCAGCCAGCACTGTTGCCAATTCCAATTCATGGCTTTACCATCCTGTATTTATGCAATACTTTCTTGAAACCAAACACATGCATTTATTTCTCTTAACCTCCACCTTTTAAAATTTGATCATTTTTCCTAACCTTTAAAGAAATTTCTGGATCATTATTTATCATCTCATTGTTTTCAGTATCTTTCCATAATTGTAGCACCTGAAAGAATTTATCAAGTATCTGTTATCTGTCCTTTCAAGACAATGGTCAATATTTTGTATGGTTTCTCCTCTGGTCCTCTGTGTCTTACATTTTCCTTGACAGGTTAAGATCCAGCTTCTGTATTCCTGTTATATTTCAAACACAGGCTTACCACTTATCAACTAGATCCTAAATCTTCCATGATGAAGAATGTGTAGAAGTGATTTTATAGAGTGATGTTAGGCAGATAGATCGGTATCCTTGGTTGAAGGTGCTTGGTAAGTTAAACAAGTTGGTTGGTTGGACCTCATGACCCTTTTTTCTTTTTTTTGGATTTTGTTTATTTATTCACAAGAGACAGAGAGAGAGGCAGAGGCACAGGCAGAGGGAGAAGCAGGCCCCACACAGGGAGCCCGACATGGGACCTGATCCCAGGACTCCAGAATCATGCCCTGGGCCGAAGGCGGTGCTAAACTGCTGAGCCACCTGGGCTGCCCCAAGCTGACGACCTTTAAGAGTATAAGACCTAGTCAAACAAGACAAGTGGTAATGTGACATTATTTTCAGTTAGGGTCATCACTAACTATGGAATGCTCTAGTTAATTAATCAGTAAATGCCAATTTATATTTTAAATGCAAAAAAACACATGCTGTAGGGGCACCTAGGTGCCCCAGTAGGTTAAACATCTGCTTTTGGCTCAGGTCCTGATACCAGGGTTCTTGGGATCGAGTTCTACATCAGGCTCCCTGCTCACTAGGGAGTCTGCTTCTCCCTCACAATCTGCTGCTCCTCCCTGCTTCTCTCTCTGTCTCTCTCAAATAAATAAATAAAATCTTTAAAAAAGAAAAGAAAAACCACAGGCAGTCATTTAAACATAATTATTTTGTTACACTTTATGTGTGCTTTGTCTTTAATTGGTAACTCTTATCCAAAAGAAGAAAAAAACAAGTGCATTAATTCCCTATTATTGTAAACAATTATGAGGAATATAATTAACAAGGAGGAAAGGAGAAATCTTATCAAACCAAGTAGAAAAGTTTAAACCTCAGGAGGATTAAGACAGACTCTGAAGCTGGAAATATGTCTTAATCAAGGCCTCTATAGAAGTTTCTCTGAAAAAAGTAATTAAGCAAAGTCCCACAAATTGATAATAAAGATCTTTCTGTGCAAAAGATGTATGTCTAGGAGGCTAAAACTGTTTTGATTTTTCCTCCACTGCCTTTTTTTCCCGTGAATGTCACAACCTTTTAGATACACGTTATCCCAAGTATGAAATTATTTTCCAAGCTGGTGTATTGAAATCTCTTGAAAATCTAAGACCTCCTAGATCTGCTAAAATACATTTACTAATACTCAACACTATTTGCTTAAAATTTAAAAAGCCATTTTTTTTTGTTCCAAGAATGTTGTGGCATTTCCCAATATTTAGTGTTGTTATTTTCAGTCAAAGATTTGTTATCAACTGGAAGTTAACATTTTGGAAGACAGTAAAAAGTTTCAGAACAGTGCAAATACATTTGAGAGGGAATTCTAGGGTTAATACTGGAATGTGGTGAAGAATTTCTCATACTTGCACTCAGATACAACACAATTGCTTTTCCTACCATTAACATGTTGGTTTCTCTCTTTTGACTCTTACTTGGTGACTTGCACTGCCCTGTAATTTCACTTCTGATTTTATGTTATGGGAAATGCTAACAGTCAGATAAAACTTGCATTAGGCTGTGGCTAAGATGCCAGTTTTATATTGTGTTGAGCAAGCCCTCTGAGAACAGGGATTAACCTGTAACACAAGAGAGCACAAAGTGTGAGACCCAGCGAGAAATAAAGTGCCTGAGAAGAATAAAATGGGAAGTCCAGAGGCTATAATGATTAAGTTGCACAACCCAACCTTCTTCCTGAAGGAAGATTTCTCTGGGAACTTGTAATTGGAAATAGTTGTATTTCCTAAAACAAAAATATTTACTTCATGAAGAAAATAACTGAGAAGTATGAAGTCAAAGAGCATCTACAATGCAATTTCTACCTGATTAATGACACTGAACAACCGAAGCTTTGATTTTGTTACCCAGGCAAGAAGGGAAGCTGTGAAATGCCCATATCATCCCAGTCAGCAGCATCTCGAAGAGAATAATCATTGTCCAAGGCATTTGGAATTTTCATTGCTCATCTTCATGTGTCTATATCTAGAAGTTCAGGCACAATTCCATTACCCTATCTACATTTATAAATTGTACCTAACAGAGTCTGTAAACCATGAAATTTCTAAATTTCATTTCTAAACAATATAATTATGCCTTTTGCAGTAAGACACAGCCTTATGAAGTATCTGCCAATTAAGAGACTCTGAATGTTGTCTTTCCGAACAAGTATCCTCCTGATGGCTTAAGCAGAAATAGTCATAAATCATATATAATTGGGAAAGTACACTAGGCCATATTCAGCATTTGAAAAGAATAATATAAAATATGGCACAATTTTCTCTTTTTTCCTCACTGAAAAGATACACAAAGGTTTACTACTCATTATGAAGTTTTTTAGATATATTTTGTAGTTCTTTAGATATATTAATTAGTCTTTTTTTCTTCCAAGAGAAGAAAGGAATCTAATGTCATTTGATGTTGTAATAATATAACAGTAAAAGGAAAAATAAAAACAATAGTGAGTTTAGAGATTTATCCTATGTTCTAGAATCTAATACTCACCATCACTATTGATGATAAATCCAATCTTCACCGCAACACTGGAAACATGGTTATAGCACTCCTATGTCTCATTTTCATGAAAGAGAATTCTGGCCATGGAGGCAGTTGGCCAGATTCTACCAAAAAAATGGAGAGGTTGTTCCAATTCTATTTATTGGATTTCCTACTCTCCCTGTTACCTTGTTCATGTGTTCAAACTTGATTCAGAAAAGATCTTGAAACCAATACTCACCAAAGTGGGAATGACCAATGAGAGGAAAGTAAAACCACTGCCTATCTTTGTGCAGAAATGCTTACTTTGCTTTGTTTTCAAATGTTTCCTGGAGAAGAAGGATAGAGAAAGGAGCTTAGAGGGTTTACAGGAAAGTAGTTTCTTGAGAAAACAGAAAGCAGCAAGTGTTGGAGTGGATATGGAGACATTGGGACACTTGCACATTACTTTGTGGGAAAGTAAAATGGTGTAGCTGCTTTGGAAAACAGTATGATGCTTCCTCACTAAATTAAGCATAGCATTACCATTTAATCTAGCAATTTCACTTCTGTGTTTATATACACAAGTTTGGGAAGCAGGAACAAATAAAAAATACATATAAAAAAGATGGGGCACCTGAATGGCTCACTGGTTGAATGTCTGCCTTCAGCTCAGGGTGTGATCCCCGGGGGTCCTAGGATCAAGTCCCACCTTGGGCTTCCCACAGGG